>NC_083407.1:8959069-9252000 GCF_020745735.1 Hemiscyllium ocellatum | reverse complement strand
CCCCATCTCCCCCTCTCTCCCCCCATCTCCCTCTCTCTCTCTCCCCCCATCCCCCTCTCTCTCTCTCCCCCATTCCCCCTCTCTCTCTCTCCCCCCATCTCCCCCTGTCTCCCCCCATCTCCCCCTCTCTCTCTCCCCCCATCTCCCCCTCTCTCTCTCCCCCCATCTCCCCCTCTCTCTCTCCCCCCATCTCCCCCTCTCTCTCTCCCCCCATCTCCCCCTCTCTCTCTCCCCCCATCTCCCCCTCTCTCTCTCTCCCCCATCTCCCCTCTCTCTCTCCCCCATCTCCCTCTCTCTCTCTCCCCCCATCTCCCCCTCTCTCTCTCCCCCATCTCCCTCTCTCTCTCTCCCCCCATCTCCCCCTCTCTCTCTCTCCCCCCCATCTCCCCCTCTCTCCCCCTCTCTCTCTCTCCCCCCATCTCCCCCTCTCTCCCCCTCTCTCTCTCTCCCCCCCATCTCCCCCTCTCTCCCCCTCTCTCTCTCTCCCCCCCGTCCCTACCTTTCTCTCTCTCTCTGTGTGAACCCTCCGGTGCCGGTTTCTGGCCTCCCCGTCTCCATGGCAACCCTCCGCGTCCCCGGCCGGACCCCAGTGCGCACGCGCGGAGAGGGAAGGCACGGTGACCTGTATTGTGCATTTACATAGCGCCTCTCAAAGACCCAGGACGTTTGTGGAATTGTTCCGCTGTCCCCGCAGCGTTGCAAGGAAATACAAAGCCTCCCGTTTACACAATGCTTTTCAAAATCCTCAGGGCGTCCAACAATCCAAAAACGGAGTCACTGTTGTCCCTGTGATTCGTAAGAGATCGCATTTGTCTAGCGCCTATCAATTTCTCTGATCGGCATGAAGACGCGCCTGGGCTTTTTGTTGTAATGTAGGGAAGGGCGCTGATGACTTGAGCATGGCAATATCCCAGAGACTGCACTTTCGTAATGAATTGTTTTTGTTTTACTAATAAATGGTCAGGGATAATAACGTGCAACCCTCCTTTTTCATTTGCTCACCAAGATTAAGTTCCCCCTACAGTGTGGGAATAGGCCATTCGGCCCAACAAGTCCACACCAACCCTCTGAAGAGCAACCCACCCTGACCCAGGTCCATCTGAATGATGCACTTTTAAGCATGGCTATTTCACCCAAACCTGGAGGGTTTATCTAGAGGAAACCCACGCAGAGACCATGCAAACTCCACACAGACAGTCTCCCAACGCTGGAATCGAACCTGGGTCCCTGGTGCTGTGAGGCAGCAGTGCTACCCACTGAGCCACCATGCCATCCCAACATTTGGGCATCTGAATGAATGGCTTTTCTTATAAAAGATCCCAAAATGAGATGAATTGGGTGTCTGCTGTGCCTCAGTTAGTCACTTCATCCTTCTCAATCTGCCAGCTGCAGATATATCTGTCCGTGACAGTATCTGGAAAAGCAGTTGTTGTGGAGATGAAGTTTCGCCTTCACATTGAGAATACCCACCATCGGGTTGCGTGGCACTATCACCGTGCGAAATCGGACAGACTTCGAACAGATCTCGCAACTCAAGACTGAGCATTTATGAGGCATTGTGGGCCATCAACAGCAGCAGAACCGTACTCCAGCACAATCTGTAACCTCATGGCCCGACATATCCCTCACTCAACCATTACCATCAAGTCAGGTGATCACCCTGGTTCAATGGAGAGTCCAGGAGGGCATGCCAGGAGCAGCACCAGGCATACCTGGAGATGAGGTGTCAACTTGGTGAAGCCACCAAACACGACTAGTTGGATGCCAAAAAGCATAAACAACAAGTGATATTCAGAGCTAAATAATCCCACAAGCAACTGATCAAATCTAAGCTCTGCAGTCCCGCCACACCCAGTCGTGAATGGTGGAGGATGATTAAACAACTCAGTGAGGAGGTAGCTCCCCTCAATGATGGAAGAGCCCAGCACATCACTGCAAAAGGTAATGCTGAAGTTTTCACAGCAAACACGCCCTCCAACTCTTCAGCAACTTTCAGTTGCCCGGCCCCAGTGCTTTATCTTCACTATGGACGTGCAGTCCTTATACACGTCCATACCCCACAAAGATGGCCTTCAAGCCCTCAGCCTCTTCCTCAGTCCCATCCAGTCCCTCTCCACCAATACCCTCCTCTGCCTCACCGAACTGGTCCTCACCCTCAATAACTTTTCCTTTAACTCCTCCCATTTCCTCCAAATCCAGGGCTGGCCATGGGCACTCGGATAGGACCCAGCTACACCTGCCCCTTTGTCAGCTTTGTTGCACAGTCCCTCTTCAGTACCTACACAAGCACTGTGCCCCCACTCTTCCGCAGTTACATTGACGACTGCATTGGTATAGCATTCTGCACAATGGCTGAACTGGAGCAGTTCATCGATTTCACCCACAACTTCCACCCCGCCCTCAAATTCACTTGGTCCATCTTGGACATCTCCCTCTCCTTTCCTGACCTTTCCATTTCCATCTCCGGAGACAGTCTCCAGATAGATGTGTACTATAAACCCACAGACTTTCATAACAACCTGGACTACACCTGCTCCCACCCAGTATCCTGCAATAACTCTTCCCATTCTCCCAATTCCTTTGCCTCCAGTGCATCTACTCGGACAAGGAGACATTCCACTCCCAAGCATCCCAGATGTCCACCTATTTCGAACAACGTACTTTTCCACCCTCCATCATCCAAACAGCCCTCCACCGTACCATTCCCTGTTCCACTGCTCTAAACCAAGCCCCCCCCCCAAATAAAATGCAATAAAGACAAAGTCCTCCTTGCCTTCATTTAACGCATCATCCTTAAATACTTCCACCAACTCCAACCGGGCCCCACCACCAAGGACATCTTCCCCTCCCCACCCATATCTGCCTTCCGCAAGGACGGTGCCTTTTGCCAAACCTCCCCTTTGCCAACCACCCCCAAACCTCCAGTTGCCTTCCCCTGCAACCGGAAACAATGCAAGACCAGCTGGTATATCAACCTCCTGGCCTCCATTCAGGGTCCCAAACAGTCCTTCCAGGTGAGACCTGCCCTTCCTCCAACCTAGTTTACTGCATCAGGTGCTCCTGGTGTGGTCTTCTCTACATCGGGGAGACTGAACCTAAACTGAGCATCACAGCTGGGCCTGCAGGGGCCGACTGGACCTCCCAGTCATTTCAATTCCCCTTCCCACTCCCTTTCCAACATGGCCATCCTAGGCTTCCTCCATTGCCACGATGAACCACACCACAAATTAGAGGAACACCTCATCTTCCGCCTGGGCGGCCTACAGCCCAGAGCACTCAACACTGAGCTCTCCAATTTCAAATAACCTCACTACCCATTCCCCGACTCCCTTTCCAGCCCCTTCCCCTTCCATCCACTCCTCTGAGTCGCCAACCATTCCTCCAATTGGCCAAGCCTCGACCTGTCTTCATCTATCTCCACTTCACCACCCTGCCCCCGCCACCCTCTTTATCCTCAGCTCACCTTACACCCACCCCCAGTCCTGAAGAAGGGTTACATTCCAACATGTCGAATTCTCCACCTCCTGATGCTGCCTGGCTTGCTGTGTTCTTGCAGCCCCCTTCTTGGTCTACCTTGGACTCCAGCATCTGCAGTATTTTTTTGTCTCTAATGAGTTTATGTAAGACTATTTGCAATCTCTTGAAGAATCAGACAGACAATTGTGCCCCGGACTGACCTTAGAAGAAGCAAAGATTTGATGTTGCATATTATCTGTCAGTTGAAAATGTGTTGCTGGTTAAAGCACAGCAGGTCAGGCAGCATCCAAGGAACAGGAAATTCGACGTTTCGGGCCAGAGCCCTTCATCAGGAATGAGGAGAGGGTGCCAGGCAGGCTAAGATAAAAGGTAGGGAGGAGGGACTTGGGGGAGGGGCGATGGAGATGTGATAGGTATCTGTCAGCCCTATCCTAATAAACTCCCCTTCTGAAGGGCTCATGCTCGAAACGTCGAATTCTCTATTCCTGAGATGCTGCCTGGCCTGCTGTGCTTTGACCAGCAACACATTTGCAGCTGTGATCTCCAGCATCTGCAGACCTCATTTTTTACTCCCCTTCACTGGCCTAGCTCGTATACAGACCATAAGTCATAGGACTGGGAGCAAGGCCATTCGGCCCATTCTACTCCACCATTTAATCATGGCTGATGGGCATTTCAATTCCACTTATCCGCACTCTCCCCATCATCTTAATTCCTTGTGAGATTAAGAATTTATCAATCTCTGCCTTGAAAATATTTAACATCCTGCGCTCTGTGGCAATGTATTCCACAGGCCCACCACTCTCTGGCTGATGAAATGACTCCTCAGTTCTGTTCTAAATTGACCCCCTCTAACTCTAAGGCTGTGCCCATGGGTCCTAGTCTCCTAGTACGTCGCTGCTTTTATATTCCACCTCTCTTGAGAAAAAAATGACAACATTACATTATGGACTCAACCTGCAAATTAACCTTTAGAGAATCCTGGGCTAGCACTCCCAGATCCCTTTGTACTTTGGCTTGATGAATTTTCTCACCGTTTAGAAAAAAGTCTATGCCTGTATTCCTTTTTCCAAACATAGGGTTTGAAATACTTCATGGTTCAACAAGAAGAAATACTCTTTAAATTAACTCTTTGTAAAAATGGAAAATAATGATTTATGATTGGAATGTTTCAGTCTTTAATTTCCAATTCTTTCCTTGATTAGTTAGCAGTTGAAAATGGATATTTATTTAGACCACAAAAGTGTATTATTGTGAGAATTATTAATAAATTGCTTTTCATAATTCAAGGAGAAAACGATTGCTTGTTGCTGATGTTTAGTCAATTTGTTTTAAATCCATTTCTTTATAATGCGCATTACCATGATTGCCTCTCCTGCTGATATGGCTATCCATTTTCAATATTGCTGCAATAGAACCTCTGCTCATTCCACTTGTTATTTATTTTATTTCTTTTTTTTCTCTCTTTCATCACCTCTTTAGGAAGTGCTGACTTGTGCAGGGCAACAACTCCAAAGACTATCTAATGCCTCAATCAGTTGGCAGCCATTTAGCATTTTTGCCTCAATGAGATTATTAACAATGCGGAGCATAGAATCACAGGAACAGGAGTAGCCCATTCAGCCCCTCAACCCTGTTCTACCATTCAATGGGATCATGCCTGCTCTGTGACCTAACTGTATACATCTGCCTTTGGCTGTTTTCCTTTGCTTTACAAAACAATGTATCTATCTCAGATTTAAAATTAACGACTTATCCAGTATCCAATGTCATAGAGTCATAGAGATGTACAACATGGAAACAGACCGTTCGGTCCGACCCGTCCATGCCGACCAGATATCTCAACCCCAATCTAGTCCCACTTGCCAGCACCCGGCCCATATCCCTCCAAGCCCTTCCTATTCATATACCCATCCAAATGCCTCTTAAATGTTATAATTGTACCAGCCTCCACCACATCCTCTGGCAGCTCATTCCATACACATACTACCCTCTGTGTGAAAAAGTTGCCCCTTAGGTCTCTTTTATATCTTTCCCCTCTCACCCTAAACCTATACCCCCTCGTTCTGGACTCCCCCACCCCAGTGAGAAGACTTTGTCTATTTACCCTATCCATGCCCCTCATAATTGTAAACCTCTATTAGGTCACCCCTCAGCCTCCGATGCTCCAGGGAAAACAGCCCCAGCCTGTTCAACCTCTCCCTCTAGCTCAAATCCTCCAACCCTGGCAACATCCTTGTAAATCTTTTCTGAACCTTTTCAAGTTTCACAACATTTTTCTGATAGGAAGGAGACCAGAATTTCATGCAATATTCCAACAGTGGCCTAACCAATGTCCTGTACAGCCGCAACATGACCTCCCAACTCCTGTTCTCAATACTCTGACCAAAAAAAGAAAGCATACCAAACGCCTTCTTCACTATCCTATTTACCTGCGACTCCATTTTCAAGGAGCTATGAACCTGCACTCCAAGGTCTCTTTGTTCAGCAACACTCCCGAGGATCTTACCATTAAGTGTATAAGTCCTGCTAAGATTTGCTTTCCCAAAATGCAGCACCTCCCATTTATCTGAATTAAACTCCACCTGCCACTTCTCAGCCCATTGGCCCATCTGGTCCAGATCCTGTTGTAATCTGAGGTTACCCTCTTCGCTGTCCATTACACCTCCAATTTTGGTGTCATCTGCAAACTTACTAACTGTGCCTCTTATGCTCGCATTCAAATCATTTATATAAAAAATGACAAAAAGTAGAGGACCCAGCACCGATCCTTGTGGCACTCCCTGGTCACAGGCCTCCAGTCTGAAAAACAACCCTCCACCACCACTCTCTGTCTTCTACCTTCCAGCCAGCTCTGTATCCAAATGGCTAGTTCTCCCTGTATTCCGTGAGATCTAACCTTGCTAATCAGTCTCCCATGGGTAACCTTGTCGAACGCCTAACTGAAGTCCATATAGATCACATCTACCACTTTGCCCTCATCAATCCTCTTTGCTACTTCCTCAAAAAATTCAATCAAGTTTGTGAGACATGATTTCCCATGCACAAAACCATGTTGACTGTCCCTAATCAGTCCTTGCCTTTCCAAATGCATGTACATCCTGTCCCTCAGGACTCCCTCCAACAATTTGCCCACCACCAACATCAGGCTCACTGGTCTATAGTTCCCTGGCTTGTGCTTACCACCCTTCATAAACAGTGGCACCACGTTAACCAACCTCCAGTCTTCCGGCACCTCACCTGTGACTATCAATGATACAAATATCTTAGCAAGAGGCCCAGCAATCACTTGACTAGCTTCCCACAGAGTTCTAGGGTACACCTGATCAGGTCCTGGGGATTTATCCACCTTTACCCGTTTCAAGACATACAGCATTTCCTCCTCTGTAATATGGACATTTTGCAAGCTGTCACCATCTATTTCCCTACAGTCTATATCTTCCACATCCTTTTCTACAGTCATTTCTAGAAGAGAGTTCCAAACATCTACGACTTTTGTGTGTAGGGCAGCATGGTGCCTCAGTGGTTAGCACTGCTGCCTCACAGCGCCAGGGACCTGGGTTCGATTCCAGCCTCATGCAACTGTCCATGTGGAGTTTGCACATTCTCCCCATGTCTGTATGGGTTTCCTGCAGGAACTCCAGTTTCCTCCCACAGTCCGAAGATGAGCAGATTAGGTGAATTGGCCATGCTAAATTACCCCGTAGTGTCCAGGGATGTGTAGGGTAGGTGCATTTGTCAGGGGAAATGTAGAATATTAAGGTAGGGGGAATGGGTCTGGATAGGTTACTCTTTGGAGGGTCAGTGTCGACTTATTGGGCCAAATGGCCTGTTTCCACACTGTAGGGATTCTGCAAGTGCTTCCTACCATCTCTCTTGAATGGTCTGGTCCTAATTCACAGATGATGGCTCTCTAGTTTCAAATCTAATGTTGATCTTGATTTGTGCACCTCCTGTGCAGTGTAACCTTGTATGCTTCGCTCTGTCTAAGCACCTTATGATCAGTATGGCCTTGTTTGCTATGATCTGCCTGTACTGCTGGCAGAACAAACTTTTCACTGTACTTAAGTACATGTGACTACAATAAATCAAATCAAATTCTAGTCAGTACAACAGAGTCCTCAGCATCCTGAACTGTTACTTCTGACCGTGACATTTGGGAGAATAATTCTAATCCAAGAGACCATATACTGACCCTGAGTGACATTACCTTTATTATAAGGTTACTTACCTTTGATACACGGTCCTCTCCATTCTAATCAACGTCAAGTCTGTAGGATGCAGAAAATTTGTTTTCTCTTATGGGAGAGTCTATGACCAGGTGGCATTATGTCAGAATAAGGGGTCAACCATTTAAAGCAGGGATGAGAAGAACCTTCTCTCAGCAGAATAGTGAAACTGTGGAATTCTTTACAACAGAAGGCTGTCGAGGCTAGATCATTGAGTTTGATGCTGAGATAAGCAGGTTTTTAATCAGTACGGGAATCAATGGTTATGGGGAAAAGGCAGGAAAATGGAATTACGGATTATCCAAACGGCCATGATCTCATTGAATGGAGTGCAGACACAGTGGGCTGAATGGCCTATTTCTGTTCCTATCTCTTATGGTCAAGTTCAACTCACGTACGATGGAATTTTGTGAATGAACATCTACTTGACCAATCATCTCCCATTCCACAAATAGACTTTGTGGCTTGAATTTGGATTCATCATGGAGAAATGGTCTTAAAAGGGATGTGATTGTGTTCTTGAGCCTGTTAAAGTCTTCAGTTTCATGCAAACAGATCAATCTGTTTGGGAAGATGGCCATCAACTAGAACTAGAAGGTCGACTGTAACTACTTGCTTGAGGAAGCAAGGAGTGAAGTTGGATATGCAGAAGCTATACCTTATTCAGGTGGTGAATGGTGTGTGGAACAATTCTTACAGGCATCTGAACTGGGAGCAGGAGCAGGACATTCGACTCCTCAGGGAGTGCTATGCTGTTCAATAGCATTGTGGCTGATCTCTCTGTGCTTCATAGTCTGCTCCTGATAATCTTTGTGGGTCCCAGTTTGCCCACTTCCTGATTTTGCCCAATATGTATTAACCCTTTTGCTCCTGATAACCTTTGAATCCCTTTCCTGTTGAAAATCTATCCAAAGGGTTGCTTGGCTACTTTAAGAATACAGAGAAGAACGTTATGGCAACAGTTTCTTGAATCGCTGCTTCGTCTTTGCCTCTGCTGTTAAGTGTGTAGGATTTTATTACAGCCCAACACAACACTGTGGGAGGGTAGCAATAATTGGGTATGGGGTTGTCTATCTTTACGATAGGTTAATAAACCCCCCCCCCCCCCGTTCTCTCAACTAGATCAAAAACATCTCAGGACACTATTTTAGGAAGAGTGGGGGAGTTAGCCCTGGTGTCTCAACCAATACTTACGCCTTAATCAACTTTTTTTTCGCATTCCTGGCTGGCCAACATTTAATGCCTGTACACAGTTGCCCTTGAGAAGGTGGTTACCAGCTGCCAACTTAAACTGTTGGAGTCCAGGTGGTGTAGATAGACACAGAATGCCCCTAGGGAGGGAATTTGAGGCTCTTGACCCAGTAAGACTGAAGGAATGGTGATTTATTTCCAAATCAGGATGGTGAGTGGTTTGGAGGGATGCTCACTGGCGATGGTGTTCCCATGTATCTGCTGCCCTTGTCCTTCTAGATGGAAGTGGTTGAGGGTTAGGAAGGTGTGATCAAAGGATTTCTGCACTGCATCTTGTAGGTAGTACACATTGCTGCTACTGAACATTGGTGATGGAGGGAGTGGATGCTTCTGGATGTGATGTCAATCAAGCAGGCTACTTTATCCTGATGGAATCAAGCACCTTGAGTGTTGTTGGAGCTGCACCTATCCAGGCAAGTAGAGAGTAATCCATCACACTCCTGATTTATGCCTTGTAGATGATGGACAGGCTTTGGGGAGTCAGGAGTCAGTTGCTGGCTGCAGTATTCCCAGCCTCTGAACTGTTCCTGTAGCCTCTGTGTCTATGTGGTGAGTCCAGTTGAATTTCTGGTCAATGCTAGCCCCAGAGATGTTAGTACTGGTAGATTCAGTGATGGTAACTCAGTTGAATGTCAAGGGATGGTGATTAGATTGTCTGTCTCTTACTGGTAATGGTCATTGCCCAGCATTTTTTTTGGTGCAAATGTTACTTGTCACTTGTCAGCCTAAGCCTGGATATTGTCTAGATCTTGTTGCATTTGAACATAGACTACTTCAGAATCTGAGGAGCCATAAATGGTGCTGAGCATTGTGCAATCATTGGCAAGCATCCTCTGACCTTATGTCGGAGGTAAGGTCATTGATGAAGCAGTTGAACATGGTTGGGACTTGGACACTACCCTGAGGAACTCCTGCAGAGATGTCTTGGAGATAAGATGGCTGACCACCGACAAACACACTGGCTCAGTGGTTAGCACTGCTGCCTCTCAGCGTCAGGGAGCTGGATTGATTCAACCCTCGGGTGACTGTGTGGAATTTGCACATTCTCCCCGTGTCTGCATGGGTTTTCTCTGGTTAATCCAGTTTCCTCTTACAGTGGGCGGCACGGTGGCATAGTGGTTAGCACTGCTGCCTCACAGCGCCTGTAGACCCGGGTTCAATTCCCGACTCAGGCGACTGACTGTGTGGAGTTTGCACGTTCTCCCCGTGTCTGCGTGGGTTTCCTCCGGGTGCTCCGGTTTCCTCCCACAGTCCAAAGATGTGCGGGTCAGGTGAATTGGCCAAGCTAAATTGCCCGTAGTGTTAGGTAAGAGGTAAATGTAGGGGTATGGGTGGGTTGCGCTTCAGCGGGTCGGTGTGGACTTGTTGGGCCGAAGGGCCTGTTTCCACACTGTAAGTCTAAGTCTAAGTCTAAGTCTAAGTCTAAGTCCAAAGATGTGCAGGTTAGGGTGGATTGGTCACGCTAAGTTAACCAGTGTCCAGGGATGTTCCGGCTAGGTGGGTTAGCCATAGAAAATGCAAGGTTACAGAGGTACGGTAGGGAGAGGAGATCTGGGTTGGACCTCAAAGGATCAGCGTGGACTCAATGGGCCAAATGGCCTGCCTCCACACAGCAGGGATTCTGTCATTACAATTTGATAATTTAAGCAGTTTTCACCCAAAGTGCCATAGACATTAGGGGCATTCCAACAAGTTTGGACACTTTCCTTGCTCTGTCAATCAAGATTAGCAAACTCAATACAGACTGAGGAAGTGGGTCGTTAAATCCGAGGTGTCTTGGACAAGAGTTTTATGACAGAGAGAAATTATTTCCTGTTGTGGGTGAGTTGAGACCGAGACAATACAAGCTCACAACTAAAGCAAGGCTTTTGGGGAAGTGTCAAAAAACACATCCTTATTACAAGGGTGAGTGGAAAATTGAAACTCTCCTCCAAGTCACATTTGAGGTTGAAGATCAACTTAAAATTTCAAAGTTGAAGGTAATAACCTTTTGTCAGAAAAGCGTAGTAAAGGTTTCAGAAACAAAGTGGGTAATTAGGATCTCAATACAGATCAGCCATTATCTAATTGAATGACGGAACAGATTTGAGGGGCTGAATGGCTTCCTCCTCTTCCTGCGCCTGTGTCAATAACTCAATGGATACTGGTAACTGAAAGAATTTGTGAAAACTGAAAGTAAAGTGCCTCAGCAAAGGAAGAAGAATGGGACCTCATTTGGGGACCACTAAAGATACACAGGATTTTGACATCCCAGCACTAAGGATTAATTTCAGTGTCAACTAAAAGAGACCGATTTGTGGAATTCTCCTTTGTTTTAATGAAAAGTAAAACCCCAATATTTTATTGTTAACGACTCCCCTGCTTTTGTGTTTGATTTTGTATGTGTTTATGGTAATTCTTTATTACAAGTTGCAAGGTCCTATTTCTCTGGCTCTCAACAACTCCATCTCACACAGTTATTTAGCTCACTTGGTCTGTTGTCCTTTATTTCACCTCCCAGGAAGGTAATTAAACACATTTAACTAATGGTGATTTTAAATCTGCTCACTTATAATCAATAAACTCTAAAAGAGCCTGCTATCATTATCTGATAGCGTAATTCACACACCAAATATTCAATTACCCCATTAACATTCAATATGTATAATTAAATGGGACAGGACTGACAGGACAGCAATGAAGGTAAATAATGAAAGGAGCTGTTTTCTGTAAATGATCTGAATTTGTTGTATTGGCTCTAATTGTATCTGCGGCATTGTGTCAGCTCTTTACCAGTGTCCCAAAGATTTAAGGTGGGTGGGAGAAGGGTACAAAGTGGGATAAATCTGTGTTTGATGGCATTTGCCACTGTTTACAGCATGACTCATTCCTCTAAACAGCCGTAAATCAGACCTTGAATTAGGAGATCTGGGAAACTGCCCAGTCCTGGGAGCAGTGGACAATAAATAAACACAAAGGATGATTGTCTTTTACAGCTACATGGACCCTAAAACAAGTAAGAGAAATTAGCTGCAAAATTCATCACTTTAATAGGTGCAGTTTTTAAACTTCACCCTGCCATTTTACCAAAAAGTCACCGTTTGATGGTAATATCTATGGCTTGATATCTTCATCTTTTTGTACTACTCTATGGCTCTCTATCAATCTGTGTATGATTCCATCTACCTATTTGTTTCCTTCTATCTGTTCATATATTTAGCAGGGATGTAAAATCAGAGGTTGACATTAAGGTGAGTGTACAGGAGCAGCGGGTTTCCAGCCCAACACACCTTGCATCCATTGGTTCCTGCCATTTTTTCCATCCATCTATTTTTCTATCTGCTGTCTATTTATCTGTTTATCCCTATTTTTCTGCTGTTTCAAACTGCATCAGATCTATTTTTCTCTATATTCTCAAATATAAACCTACTGTCACACCTACCCCAAAAGGGAAAGTCCAACTGTGCAATGAAAATGAGCCCTATGTCCATAGCCTGATGTTAATCCTTACAACACCACACCAGGCTACAAATCAGCAATGTGGTACTCTGCAGGAGACAATATTTTTCCATAAACACTCAATACATCCTCTGAGGAATGTGGTCCTTCAGGAAGGTTACACTTAAAATGAAATTTCCAAACATTGGTAAAATTAGGAGCATCTTCACGAAGACCATGTCAACAAAAAACTGGGTTCGAACAAGTCCTGACACGTGCAATGTGAGATGGGCTTCAAGTGTATTTCCTTCAGAGTCCTAGCTGGCTGATAGTCATGAGGGGGGGGAACGCAGAGCAACGGAGAGGCATTTCTAATCAAGACACTGCCTTCATCATTGCTGAAGATGGACGAAGAGCTACAAACCCTAGGACCATTTGTCTGAAATACCGCGTGCTTTTTTCATTTGTTTAAAGCATGTGATTGTTGGCTTTCTAAGCTTGTACTAATTGCAAATCCCTACCTACTCAGAATGCAGTTAAGAGTCAACCACAAATGAAACAGATGGTATATTTCCTGGAAAGATGCAGAATTGTGAAGGATCTGAAGAGAAGGAGAGCAGGAGCGAAAGAAAAGAGCAGCTATTACGAAGGAAAAGAAAGCCCTCCTTCTATTAGCTGTAAATGTCAGCAGCACAGCATAGAAGTATCCTTCAAAGCAAGATAGATAACACTATGATATTGACAACACACACAGAAGGTCAAAAGTGATGATAAACTTTCCAGATACTTTATTGACATCTTAATGTGCTATTACTCAGATTTAAGTGAACTTCTGCACTTGAGCCTGTTAAACAGTTAATAAACCATAATTATAACCTCATCAAACATTTGTACCTGAAAATGGCTGCTTGTCAACGATTTGGTTTCCATGAGTATGTGGAAATCATGGTTTTAAGGAGTCACTCTCAATCTGAAACTATTTGATTGCAAGATTTTCCTGATGAAGGGCTTATGCTCTGAAACGTCGAATTCTCTATTCCTGAGATGCTGCCTGGCCTGCTGTGCTTTGACCAGCAACACATTTGCAGCGATTGCAAGATTTTGTCCAGTTGGCTGGGTAATTGTCTGACTTGCACTCTGTGCCATGATACATTATTCCTAAAGCTGAGATGATGATCAGGGATGTAGAATCAGAGGTTGACATTAAGGTGAGTGTACAGGAGCAGTGGGTTTCACGCCCAACACACCTTGCATCCATTGGTTCCTGCCATTGACGCCTATTCTTCATCTGTATCTTCACTCTATTACCATGATCATTGAAATTCTGTAATTTAACCTGAATTGTATTTCTTTTTGACTTCTGGTCTAGCAGCCTTGCCATTTATTCTACTTTCTTCTCCTCTCTACTTTTATACAGAACGACTTGAATATAGTGGTAGTGTCCCTAACTCTGCCCTAGGAGATTGAGTTCCACCTGTTCCAGAGGTGTGTAATAACATCAATGGACAGGTTGATCAAAAAAAATCTAAAACCATCAACTTTCCAGCCCCTTTCATTTCCAAATTAAGAATCATATTGGATTTGAAACTTAAATTTGTTTTACTCTCAGTCAAAATAAAATCAGAAACTATTGGAAAAACTCAGCAGGTCTGGCAGCATCTGTGGAGAGAAAGCAGAATTAATATTTCGAGTCCAGTGACCCTTCTTCAGAACTGTTCTGATGATGGGTCACTGTACTCAAAACTAAGTATGCTTTCTCTCCACAAATGCTGCCTGACCTGCTGAGTTTTTCCAGCAGTTTCTGATTTTATTTCTGATTTACAGCATCTGTAGTTCTTAGGGATTTTTTTGTTCACTCTCTTTAGATGCTTAGAGATCTGCTTTTTATAGCAGTTTGCATCAGTAGGAAGTCT
This sequence comes from Hemiscyllium ocellatum, assembly GCF_020745735.1. NCBI lineage: Eukaryota > Metazoa > Chordata > Chondrichthyes > Orectolobiformes > Hemiscylliidae > Hemiscyllium > Hemiscyllium ocellatum. The sequence continues at coordinate 9,237,713 of NC_083407.1, read as the reverse complement.
GGATTTCAGGTAGAAGATAAGCAATAATCTTACTGATTAGCAGAGCAAACTCCTGGTCCATATTAATTCTCTGTCTCTGAGTCCAATTTGAAGAAGTATCCAAGTCAACTGTTAGACCTCAAAAACACTCTCCACATATTATTTCTGGTCTATGTGATACAATCTCAAAATCACATTATCCTTCATACTGGTAGATGTGGCAAATATTTCAAGATACAAGAAGCATTCATAACCAGGAAAACTGCAACCATCATGAATTCATGATGCCCCAAAACACAGTAAAATACTTTCACAGTGTAATGTACAAAACACAGCAGCCAATTTCCCTACAGCAAGCTCCTACAAACGGCAGTGTGGTAATAACTGGCAATCTCTTTCTTAATGACGTTAATTGAGGGACAAATGCAACTGCGACGGAGAGTTCCCTAGCTCATCTTTGAAGTGGTGCTTCGGAATATTTTACATTCACCAGAGAGGGCAGACAATGATTGGTCTGGTAACCCCAGCTGAGAAACATCACTTCCATCAATGCACTCCTTCAGCACTACAATTGAGCACCTATCTGGATTTTGTATTCAGGTATCTGGAGGGAGACTTGATCTCACAATCTCCTGCATCAGAACTGGGTAACTGTGACGTTCCTCTTAACAGGTATCTGATTTGTGAAGTTCAGTACAGTTATCTCAAACATGGAAAGGAGATCTTCTCAGAGGACTGATTTCTCTTTTAGTTTGATAGCACTTTGCAAAATGATAATGTTCCCTTCAAGGAGTAGAACACCCAGAGGACCAATGTGCCATCTGCCCAACAGAATGGAAAGCGTAACCAGTGGGCTCAGAGCCATTTCATATCATTATATTTCATTGTGTTATTCATGTGAATTGGTAATGAATATTACTTATCAAAAATGGCCCGACTATATTATACAAGGAATTAAACAATATTTATAGTTAATTTATCACAGTTTTCATTTGGAGTATGATTTTGTAGGTGTTCCACTCACAAGAGATGGGAAGTAAGAATATCAATCAGCTTCTGTTCTAGTAAACAGACAACAGCAAAGCACAATTGCTTTAAACTGTGCTCTCAGAAAACCCCTCAATGATGCTGATAACATTGGAGAATGATGACTTACAGGGCCAAGAGAAATATTCTGTAAAGGTGGACAGTGTTAAATAAATGTACGTGACACTGAGCTTAAAAAAAGTTCAAAGTTAATACATTGACTTTGCAATATGTAAAGGAGCAGGCGATCACTGCAGTATTAAAAACATTGCAATAGAAAATGCACGATAGGAACAAGAAAGGTCACTCAGCCCTTTGAGTCGTTTCTGCCATTTAATGAGATCATAAATCTGTGGCCTGACTCCATAAACCTGCTTTTGGCCTCATATCCCTTAATACCTTTGTGTAACAAACATTTATCACAGTTTTAAAAGTAACAATTGATCTAACATCAACTGTCATTTATGGAGAAGCGTTCCACATCCCTATCACCCCTTGTGTGGAGAAGTGCATCCTATCATCTCTCTTGAAAGGTTGTCTGCAGGAACACTGCAGCTCAGGGGAAGTAATGAATGATGCACACTGTTTCCATTGTGCATCAGTGGGGAAGGAAGTGGATGTTGGAATTGGAGATAGTTTTATTCATTTAGGTGTTGCACTTGTGTCATTCTAGATGCTAGTAGTTGTCTATTTGGAAGGTGCTGCCCACAGAGCTTTGGTGAATTTCTGCTGATAGTAGACACTACTGCTACTGAGTGTTGGTGGTGGTGGGAGTGGATGCTTGTGAATGTGATACCAATCAAGCAGGCTACTTTGACTTGGATGTTGTCAAGCATCTTGTTGGAGCTGCACTCATCCAGGAAAGTGGGGAGTATTCCACTGCACTGCTGACTTGTGGTTTGTCGATGGTGGGCAGACTTTGGGGAGTCAGGAAGTGAGTTACTCACCACAGGATCCCTAGCCTCTGGCATGTTCATGTGGCCACACTGTTTATATGATGAGTTCAGTTCAGTTCCGGCTATTGATAACCCCAAGATGTTGATGGTGGGAATTCAGTGATCATTCTATCATTGAACATCAAGGGAGCTCATGTTGGTCCTCATCATTGAGCAGCACTTATGTGGCATGAAAGTTACTTATCACTTAACAGCCAAAGCTTAATGTAAAGCAAATGTTTGCTGACCTGTTCATATGTTTTAAAATGAATGACAGCAATTAGTGAAATAAATTGATCATATATTGATCACAACATTGGGGCAGCCTTTCAGTCTATCACCTCCCTGCTAGCTCTCTACAAGACCAAAACAATCAATATCACAGACCTGCTTTTTCCTTATAACTCTGAAAGCCATTTCTAGGGCATATTACTGTCTCTAGACTTCAAAATTTGGACTTATCCCACAAGAGAGTTTAAAGAAAGACATTGTAACCATACCATTATTCCTCACTCACACACACAACCACACAAGGTTGACCTCCTGTTTTCTCCTTTCACCTTGAAGATCCTTCTTAAAACTTAAATCATTAAACCTTTTACTCAACTATTCCAATGTCTCTTTATGTGGCTTTGCGTCAAATTATGTATGATCATACAACTGCAAAGTGCCTTGGGACAATTTGTGGAACAACGAGAGTTGGGTGAGATAGTAAATGAATATTTTACATCAGTATTTACTATGGACATGGAAACTAGGGAAATTGAGGAAATAAATAGTGGAATCTTGAAATTGTCCATATTACGGAAGAGGTGGTACTGGAGCTCTTAAAATACATAAAGATAGATAAATTCCTAAGACCTGATCAGATGTATCCCAGAACTTTGTGGGAAGCTAGGGAAGAGATTGCTAGGCCCCTTGCTGAGATAGTTGTATCATCAACAGCCATGGGTAAGGTGCCATTGTTTAAGCCTAGAAGGTGGCTAATATGATGCCACTATTTAAGAAAGGTAGTAAGGAAAAGCCAGGGAATCAAAGAGCAGTGAGTCGGATGTCAGTGGTGGGCAAGTTGTTGGAGAGGATTCTGAGGGCCAGGATTTCCTTGAATTTGGAAAGGAAAGGACTGATTGGGAATATTCAACATGGTGTTGTGCTTGGGAAATTGTGTCTCGCTAACTTGATTGAGTTTTCTGAAGAGGTGACAAAGAAGTTTGATGAAGACAGAGTGGTAAACGCTGTTGATATAGATTTCAGCAAGGCATTCGATAAGGTCCTGCAGAGTGGACTGGTTCGCAAGGTTAGGTCATATGGAATCCAAAGGAGCTAGCCGATTGAATACAAAATTAACATGAAGGTAGGGGACAAAGGTTGGTGGGAGAAGGTTGTTTATTTTTTAGACAGGAGGCTTATGTCCACCGGTGTGCTGCAAGGATTGTTGTTGAGTCCACCTTTTTTGTCATTTAAATAAGTGATTTGGATGTAAATATAGGAGTAAGTTTGCAGATGAGACCAAAATAGCGGATGTAGTGGACAGTGAAGAAGGTTATCTCGAGTAAAACTGGATCTTAATCAAATGGGCAAATGGGCCAATGGACCAAGGGGAGGCATGGTGACTCAGTGGTTAGCACTGCTGCCTCACTGCACCAGTGACCCAGGTTCAATTCCACCCTTGGGCCACTGTCTATGTGGAGTTTGCACATTCTCCCCATGTTTGTGTGGATTTCCTCTGGGTGCTCCAGTTTCTCCCACAGTGCAAAGATGTGCAGGTTAGGTGGATTGGCCATGCTACGTTGCCCACAGTGTGCAGGGATGGGTTAGCTACGGGCAATACAGGGGTACAGAAACAGTGTCTAAGTAGGATGCACTTTGGAGGGTCAGTGTGGACTCAATGAACTGAATGGTGTGTGTCCACATTGAGACATAAGACTATAAGACATAGGAGTGGAAGTAAGGCCATTCAGCCCATCGAGTCCACTCCACCATTCAATCATGGCTGATGGGCATTTCAACTCCACTTACCCGCATTCTCCCCATTGCCCTTAATTCCTTGTGACATCAAGAATTTATCAATCTCTGCCTTGAAGACATTTAGCGTCCCAGCCTCCACTGCACTGTGTTGCATTTTGGTAAGGTAAATAAGAGCAAGAATTATACACCTAATGACAGGATCCTGGGGAGTGTTGACAAACAGAGAGATCTGGCGGTGCAAGTGCAGAGTTCCTTGAAGGTGGAGTTGCAGGTAGACAGGGTGGTGAAGAAGACATTTGTTAGTGCATTCAGTAATGTTGTGGTTGTACAAAGTTGTAAGTTTGCGCACTGAGCTGGTAGGTTTGTTCTCAGATGTTTCATCAGCATGCTTGGTAGCATCATCAGTGAGCCTCCGATGAAGTGCTGGTGTTCTGTCCTGCTTGCTATTTGTGCGTCTTGGTCTGTTGTGGTGGGTGATATCACTTCCGGACCTTCTGAGAGGTTGGTAAAATGGGGTCCAAATCAATATGTTTGTCGGAGTTCCAGTTTGAATGCCAGGTCTCTAGGATTTCCCATGCGTGTCTTTGTTTAGCCTTTCCCAGGATGGATGTATTGTCCCATTCAAACTGGTGTCCCTCTTCGCCTGTGTGTATAGTTACGAGTGATAGTTGGTCATGTCTTTTGGTTACTAATTGGTGCTCATGCTTCTTGGTGGTTAGTTTCCTGCTAGTCTGTCCAATGTAATGTTTGATGAAGTCCTTGCAGGGTATTTTGTACATGACATTTGTTCTGCTCGATGTTGGTGCAGAGTTCTGTAAATTCATCAGGAGCTGTTTCAGTGTGGTGTTGGTTTGTGGGTTACCTTGATGCCAAGGGGTCGGAGTAGTCTGATCGTCATCTCTGAGGTGTCTTTAATGTATGACAGGATGGCTAGAGTCTCTGGACATGTTGTGTCTTCTAGTTTAGTTCTGTTGTGTAGGAATTGGCGGAGTACGCTTATCGGGTACCAATTGTTCCTGAATACATTGTATAGGTTGTACAAGACATCTGTTAGGCTACTTTTAGAATACTACATTTAAATAAGTGATTTGGATGTAAATATAGGAGTAGGTTTGCAGATGAGACCAAAATAGTTGATGTAGTGGACAGTGAAGAAGGTTATCTCAGAGTACAACTGGACCTTAATCAAATGGGCCAATGGGCCAAGGGGAGGCATGGTGACTCAGTGACCCAGGTTCAATTCCACCCTTTGGTCTGAATACATTGTATAGGTCATACAATTCTGGTCTCCCTGCTGTAGGAAAAATGTTGTTAAACTTGAAAAGGTTCGGAAAAGATTTACAAGGACTTTACCAGGATTGGAGGCTTTGAGCTAGCTGGAGGTGCTGAATAGGCTAGGGCTTTTTCCCTGGAGCATTGGAGGAACAAGGTGCCAGAGAAAGTGGTGGAGGTACATATAATTCCAACACTTAAAAAGCATGTGGATGCATGAATAGGAAAAGTTTAGAGGGATATCGGCCAAATGCCGGCAAATGGGACTAGATCAGTTTAGGATAGCTGGTCGAAATGGACAAGTTGGACTGAAGGCTCTGTTTCTGTGCTGTATCATTCTGTGAGTCTATAACTGGCTACGTAGAATCATGCAAAATGCAGAGAGAGGCCATTCGGGCATGCCAGCACACAATCCAGTAGCAACTCAGTTAGTCACACTGCTTGATTTTTTCCTGTAGATAGGCAGGAGGCTGGAAGAACACTGCAGACCAGGCAGCAGCAGGAGGTGCAGAAGTCAACATTTCGGGCGTAACCCTTCTTCAGAACTGGAGGTGTGAGTGGGGGGAACTGCAGATAAAGGGGGTGGCGGGGGCAGGGTGGTGAGGTGGGATAGGTGAAGACAGGTAGAGGACATGACCTGGTTGGTCATTGGGAGGAATGAATCTGGTTGGTGGCAGGAAGGAATGGAAAGGAAGGAGAGGGGCTGTGAAGGGAGTAGGGGGATGGGGAGGGAGGTTATTTGAAATTGGAGATATTAATGTTGAGTCCTCTGGGCTATAGGGTGCCCAGGCAGAAGATAAGGTGTTGTTCCTCCACTAGGAGCTATGGAGGAGATAATGGAGGAGGCCAAGGATGGTCATGTTGGAAAGGTAGTGGTTAGAGGAATTGAAGTGAGCGGAGACTGGATGGTCCGGTTGGCCCCTGCAGTCCAGGCTTGGCAAACCGTTCCCTAAGTTTACGTTTGGTCTCCCCGATATAGGGAAGGTTCATTTAAGATGCATCTGGACAGAGGGGATGAGTAGGTGAGGAGCAGAGGGGTACAGATGTTTAGGAATTGGGCGATAGGTTTAGACAGTGGATTTGGATTGGCTCAGGATTGGAGGGCCCAAGGGCGTGTTCCTGGGCTGTAAATTTTCTTTGTTGTTTTGTTCTTTGGGAGCACCTGATGCAGTAAACTAGATTGGAAGAGAGGCAGGTGAAACTCTGTCTCTGACTTTTTCCTGTAGCCTTGCAAGAATAATCTCCAGATAATCCTCCAATTTCCTTTGGAAAATCACAACAGAACTGTTTCCACCAAACTCACAATTCAGATCCAGACAGCACTCACTGTAAAAACATTAGTCCTCATGTGGCTTTTATGGAAGAATTGACAAGAATTATAGCAAGGCCCATCTCGACATCAGGAGCATCCCGCTCCATCTTTTATACTTTTCACAAGTGGTTTAGGGAGCTTCTTATAAGGCAATGCGTTGCCAACAAAAATGAATTACTTGCTTGATAAAAACCTTGTTAATGGACCAAGATGCCTCATTAATAGACAATAGGTGCAGAAGTAGGCCATTCTGCCCTTCGAGCCAGCACCACCATTCATTATGATCATGGCTGATCATCCACAATCAGTAGCCTGTTCCTGCCTTATCCCCATAACCCTTGATTCCACTATCTTCAAGAGCTCTATCAAATTCTTTCTTGAAAGTATCCAGAGACTTGGCCTCCACTGCCTTCTGGGGCAGATCATTCCACACACCCACCACTCTCTGGGTGAAGAAGTTTCTCTTCAGCTTCCTATCTTACTGAACACATTAAATGAGTGTCACAAAGTTGGTGTGTAAAAATGGTAAAATTGCAGAGTGAGGAGACTACTGCATTGCCCCTTTGGAGAGGTAAAGTGCTAGATTTAAAAATGAATGTCTGCACGCAGCAGGTGCAAGTGCTCAAATTGAAACATTATACGAAAAAGCCATTCAGTTAGCCGGCCCAAAGCAGCATTTTTACCCAGACAATAGTTGGACAAAGAAAAGCTTAGATTAAAAAATGAAAGAGGATGTACCAGTTTAGAGAGTGAATCTGATTCCAGGGATTGGTTTAACTCACAATCTCTGGGTAGCACCTAAATCAACAAAGAATAAAGATGAAGGTATTTTTAACTGATTTGGGAAGGTAGCTGGACAGAGGGAATGGCCGAAAGATGCTTGAATCATAATGATATACAGTGTTTTGACAAGTACAGCTAAACAAATAACTGTGTATGTCAGCTTGTCAGAAGAACAATTGACAGAGTATGAAATTTACCAATTAGAAGTTTGAACTACAAGAAATAAACCTAATCAGTCACACAGCATTGCCCTTTGACGTGAAGGGCACTGCTTGTCACAGACCACTCGGGTGTTTTCCTACTTTTCCTGGTGGTGGATATTGAATAAAGATTTGTGCACTTTGCGTCTCTCACTATGTCTCACAACTACACACACGCACACACACCATGGGTGCTGGGGAAAATAAGCACTACCGCAGTTAGGCGGTAGTGTGGGGTTAATAAAAAAAAATAAACCTAATCAGACATGAGGCTGGGTCCACTTTTATTTGTCATTTATACAAATAATTTGGATGAGAATATGGGAGGCCTGGTTAGTAAATGTGCAAATGACACCAAAATTGGTGGTATAGTGGACAGTGAGGAAGGTTATCTAAGATTACAAAGTTATCTTGATCAATTGGCTCAATGGGCTGAGGAGTGGCCATTGGAGTTTAATTTGGATCAATGTGAGGTGTTGCATTTTGGTAAAACAAACAAAGGTAGAACTTATACAATTAATGGTCAGGCCCTGGTCCACACCCCCCACCAACCCACCCTCTCCTCCCAGCACCTTCCCCTGCCACTGCAAGAATTGCAAAATCTAAGCCGACACCTCCCCACGCCTCACCTCAGTCCAAGGCCCCAATGAGCCTTCCACATCCATCAAAGTTTTACCTGCACTTCCACTTATGTCATTTACTGTATCTGTTGCTCCCGATGTGGTCTCCTCTACATTGGGGAGACAGGACGCCTACTAGCAGAGCGCTTCAGAGAACAGCTGTGGGACACCCTCATGAACCACAACCCCACCATCCCGTGGCCAAACACTTTAACTCCACCTCCCACTCCGCCAAGGACCTGTAGGTCCTGGGCCTCCTCCATTGCCACACCCTAACCACCTGAGGCCAGGAGGAAGAACATCTCATCTTCTGTCTTGGGACCCTCCAATCACACGGCATCAACATGGTCTCCTCTACATTGGGGAGACAGGACACCTATTCACAGAGCGCTTCATAGAACATCTCTAAGACAGCGCACGGACCAACCCCACCGCCCCAGGGCCAAACACTTTAACTCCACCTCCCACTCTGCCAAGGGCGTGCAGGTCCTCGGTCTCCTCCATTGCCACACCCTAACCACCTGACACCAGGAAGAAGAATGCCTCATCTTCCATCTTGGGACCCTCACACAACATCAATGTGGGCTTCACTAGTTTCCTCCTTTCCCCTCCCCCACTTTATTCCAGCTCCAAACTTCCAACTCAGCACCGCCCTCATGACCTGTCCTACCTTTCCAGCTTCCTTCCTACCAATGTGCTCCACCTTCCTCTCCGACCTATCACCAATACCCCACTTCCATCTACCTATCACACTGTCAGCTACCTTCCTCCCCTCCCCCCCACCAATTTATCTCTCAGTCCCCTCGGCCCACAAGCTTCATCCCTGCTGAAGGGGTCTTGCCGAAACGTTGATTCTCCTACTCCTTGGATGCTGCCTGACCTGCTGTGTTTTTCCAGCACCACACTCTCGACTTTGATGTCCAGCATCTGCAGTCCTCACTTTCTCTTGGTGTTATAGAATAGACAGACCTAGGAATTCTGGGATATAATTTTTTGAAATCAGTGGTCACAGATAGATAAGGTGGTTAAGAAGGCATTTAGCACGCTTACTTTCGTTGCTCAGACGTTTGAGGAGTTGAGGCAGCATGTTGAGGTTGTTAGTGAGGCCTTTCTGGAGTATTGTGCCCAGTTCTAGTCCCCCTGTTATAGGAAGGTTATTAATAAATTGGAGAGGGCTCAGAATAAAGTTACCAGGATGTTGCTGGGAATGGAGGGTTTGATTGCAATGAGAGGCTCCACAGTCTGGAACTTTTCTCGCTGGAGAGTAGGAGGTATCATAAGTGATCTCAAGAATGTGACTTAAGAGAGTCCTGGGATTTACATATTAATGAACTGAAACCTGCAACCCATTCTAAAACATGAAAGACTTAACAGCAATCCAAGTTTGTTCAATATATATGAACATTTCCCTCAGCAATAAGTATATCGTTTTGGATACTGCTGGGGGAGATGACCTACCAAAGGAAAGCCATAGTGGTCAGTTCCCTGGCACTGAGCCTGACACTGTGGTCCAAAAGGGAAGGGGACAGAATAGAAAAGCACTAGGGGTAGGAGACTCGATTGTTAGGAGAATTGACAGGAGATTTTGTGGTCAGGATCGGGATTCCCGGAAGGTATGTTGCCTCCCTGGTGCCAGGTCCGGGATGTCTCCGATCGGGTGTATAAGATTCTGAAAGGGGAGGGCAAACAGCCAGAAATAGTGTTACATATTGGCACCAGGAAAAGTATCGAGGATATAAAAAGTGATTTCAGGGAGTTAGGGTGGAAGCTGCAGAGCAGGACGGACAGAGTACTGTTCTCAGGTTTAGTACCGGTGCCACGAGATAACGAGGGGAGGAACAGGGAGCGGGTGCAGCTTAACACATGGCTGCGCAGCTGGTGTACGAGGGAGGGCTTCAAATATGTAGATAATTGGGATGCCTTCTGGGGAAGGTGGGACCTGTACAAGAAGGATGGGTTGCACCTGAACTGGAAGGGGGGCCAATGTCCTGGGTGGAAGGTTTGCTCGAGTAGTTCGAGAAGGTTTAAACTAGTATGGCAGGGGGGTGGGAACCTGAGCTATATACCAGAGATGAGAGTTAATGCAGATGAGGCAATAGCAAGAGGTAGACCAGCTAGTGGGAAGGATTTTCCTGGAAAGAACCAAGGGATCAGTTAAAGTGTGTTTGCTTTAATGCAAGGAGTATCAGGAATAAAGGTGATGAGCTTAGAGCATGGATCAGTACCTGGTGCTATGATGTTGTGGTCATAACAGAGACATGGGTTTCTCAGGGGCAGGAATGGTTGCTGGATGTTCCAGAGTTTAAAACATTTAAAAAGAATAGGGAGTGGGGGGGGGGTAAAAGAGGAGGGGGTGTAGCACTGCTAATCAGAGAGGGTATCACAGCAACAGAAGTTACCATTGTCAAGGAGGGTCTGCCTACCGAGTCAGTATGGGTGGAAATTAGGAACAGCAAGGGAGCAGTCATCGCGTTAGGGGTTTACTTCAGGCCCCTCAAAAGCAGCAGGGAGTTTGAAGAAAGCATAGGTCGGCAGATTTTGGAAAAGTGTGGACGTAGTAGGGTTGTTGTAATGGGTGACTTTAACTTTCCCAATATTGCTTGGAACCTCCTTCGAGCAGATGGTTTGGAAGGAGCTGTTTTTGTAAGGTGTGTTCAGGAGGGTTTCCTAAATCAGTACGTTGACAGGCTGACGAGGGGAGAGGCCATTTTGGATTTGGTGCTCGGCAATGAGCCGGGGCAGGTGTCAGATCTTGTGGTGGGAGAGCATTTTGGTGATAGTGACCACAGCTGCCTCACATTCTACATAGCTATGGAGAAGGAGAGAAGCAGGCACAATGGGAGGATATTTAATTGGGGAAAAGGAAACTATGATGCTATCAGATGTGAGTTGGGAAGCATGGAATGGGAGCAATTGTTCCATAGAAAGGGCACTGTAGACATGTGGAGACTGTTTAAGGAACAGTTTTTACGAGTGATGCATAAATGAGTTCCTCTGAGACAGGCAAGAAGGGGTAAGATAAAGGAACCTTGGATGATGAGAGCGGAGGAGCTTCTCGTCAAAAGAAACAAAGCAGCTTACGTAAGGTGGAGGAAGCTAGGGTCTTGCTCAGCTCTAGAGGGTTACAGGCAGGGGAGGAAGGAGCACAAAAATGGTCTGAGGAGAGCCAAGAGGGGGCACGAAAAAGGCATTTTACACGTATGTGAGGAATAAGAGAATGATCAAAGAAAGTGTAGTGCCGATCAGGGATAGCACAGGGAATTCGTGTATAGAGTCCGAGGAGGTAGGGGAAGCCCTAAATGAGTTTTTTGCTTCTGTCTTTACTAAAGAAAAGGACCTTGTAGCGAATGAAACCATTGAGGAGCAGGTAAGCATGCTGGAATGGATAGAGATTGAGGAAGCTGCTGTGCTGAAAATTTTGACAAACATTAAGATTGACAAGTCGCCAGGCCCGAACCAGATTTGTCCTCGGCTGCTTTGGGCAGCGAGAAATGGAATTGCTTCGCCACTTGTGAAGATCTTTGTATCCTCACTCTCCGCTGGAGTCATACCTGAGGACTGGAGGGAGGCAAATGTAATTCCTCTCCAAGAAAGGAAATAGGGAAATCTCCAGCAATTACAGACCAGTCAGTCTCACGTCTGTCGTCTGCAAGGTGTTAGAAAGGATTCTGAGGGATAGGATTTATGACCATCTGGAAGTGCATGGCCTGATTAAGTGCAGTCAGCATGGCTTTGTGAGGGGCAGGTCATGCCTCACAAATATTATTGAGTTCTTTGAGGTTGTTACTAGACAAGTTGATGAGGGTCGAGCAGTGGATGTGGTGTATATGGACTTCAGCAAGGCATTTGATAAGGTTCCCCATGGTAGACTCGTTCAGAAGGTCAGGAGAAATGGGATACAGGGAAATTTAGCTGTCTGGATACAGAATTGGCTGGTCGATAGAAGACAGCGAGTGGTAGTGGAAGGAAAGTATTCTGCCTGGAAGTCAGTGGTGAGTGGTGTTCCACAGGGCTCTGTTCTTGGGCCTCTACTCTTTGTAATTTTTATTAATGACTTGGATGAGGGGATTGAAGGATGGGTCGGCAAGTTTGCAGACGACACAAAAGTTGGAGGTGTCATTGACAGTATCGAGGCTGTTGTAGGCTGCAGCGTGACATTGATGGGATGTAGAGATGGGCTGAAAGGTGGCAGATGGAGTTCAACCTGGATAAATGCAAGGTGATGCATTTTGGAAGTCAAACTTGAAAGTTGAGTACAGGATTAAAGACAGGATTCTTGGCAGTATGGAGGAACAGTGGGATCTTGGTGTGCAGGTACATAGATCCCTTAACATGGCCACCCAAGTGGACAGGGCTTTTAAGAAAGCATATGGTGTTTTGGCTTTCATTAACAGGGGGGTTGAGTTTAAGAGCCGTGAGATCTTGATGCAGCTCTATAAAACTTTGGTTAGCCCACACTTGGAATACTGTGTCCAGTTCTGGTCACTCTATTATAGGGAAGATGTGGATGCTTTGGAGAGGGTTCAGAGAAGGTTTACCAGGATGCTGCCTGGAATAGAGGGCTTATCTTACGAAAAGAGGTTGACTGAGCTCGGACTATTTTCATTGGAAAAAAAAGGAGGAAGACAGGGGACCTAATTGAAGTGTTCAAGATAATGAGAGGCATAGATAGAGTTGATAGCCAGAGACCTTTTCCCAGGGCAGAAATTGTTAACACGAGGGGTCATAGTTTTAAGCTGTTTAGCGGAAAGCACAGAGGGGATGTCAGAGGTGGGTTCTTTACGCAGAGAGTTGTGGGAGCATGGAATGCGTTGCCAGCAGAAGTTGTGGAAGCGAGGTAATTGGGGATATTTAAGAGACTGTTAGACTTGCATATGGTCACAGAAATTTGAGGGTTCATATATTAGATTTACCTTACATGAGGACCTATGGTCAGCACAACATCATGGGCTGAAGGGCCTGTTCTGTGCTGTACTGTTCTATGTTCTATGTTCTATATTTTTAAAAATAAATTCTGTGTCTTATGATCCTGCTCCACATCTCTCTGATGAAGGATCAGTGCTCTGAAAGCTAATGCTTCCAAATAAACCTGTCGGACTATAACCCGGTGTTGTGTGATTTTTGACTTTGTCCACCCCAGTCTAACACAGGCACCTCCACATCAATAAAGATATTGAAAGACAAAGGAGTAAGTAAGTCACTGATGCTGGCTTGTGATACTATTTGTCTTCCAAAGATGTTAATGATGGAGAAAATACTAATTGGATTTGTACATGGAGGTTATAAAACAGTCTTGTTACACAGAATTGGATTAAAGAGTGACTTGGTATTTAGAGCACTTGTAGTGGGAGGGGTGTCATAAATTTCGAGAAGGAATTGATTTTACTTTGGGAAATGGGTAGTGGAACAACCAATGGAGGTAAAAGATGCCAAACTGTTACAGAAGGAAGATCTTGATTGGTTTCCTGACTGTGTTGTGATGAGATTCAGGCTAATGGAATTACATAGGAAGTTGAGGAGTGTATGAAACCAGGAGATAATTTTGAAATTCAGTTATTGGATACAAAAGTTGAACAGAAGAGGATGAAGGTAAGGAATATGACGCTGATATGTTTAGATCAACTTATTTAATAGAAATGCAACAGATAAGTTTGGATTGAAAGGGTTATACCAAACAGCTTGCTCTGAAATGGAATCAGAAATAATACCTGAGTGTTATTGCTTAAAAGACAAAATATTAATGAGGAAATGTAGGCTACCTCAACTACCAAAAGTTGAGCAGTGATCGATGGTAGTGGTAGTTCTATCTGAACATCATAATGAAATTTTACAAGTCACTCACGAGCTTCTAACGGTAGGTCACTTAGGTATTCGGAAAACACTGGCAAAATAAACAGTAAAGCATTTTTACTGACCAGGATTACAATGTTCGGAGGTCAGTTAGCTCAGTAGACTGGGTTGTGATACAGTTGAAAATGTGTTGCTGGTTAAAGCACAGCAGGTCAGGCAGCATCCAAGGAATAGGAAATTCGACGTTTCGGGCATAAGCCCTTCATCAGGAATGGTTTGTGATACAGAGTGATACCAACAGTGTGGGTTGAATTCCTGCACTAGGTGACGTTACCATGAACTGCTGTCTGTCTTCAACCACCGCCCCCCCCCTCACCTGAGGTCTGGTGACCCTCTAAGAAGAGAGCAGCCCTATGGTCTGGTAAAACTATGGCAACTTTGAACTTTTTACAAAAGGATCTGATAAAACTTTACCAGCCTTACATCAACTAAACTTCGAAGAATTGTTTAGCAGAGTCTTAATATATTATGTAAGATCCCTGCCTAAAGTCAGATTGGGAATTTGTATTGTTTAACAAGTACGGATGTTTCCCAAAACAGAGCCTTTAGAAAAAAATATTGAAAAATGGTAATGCAAAAGCTAGTTCAATTTGATTCACAAAATATGAATTACCCAAAGAAATACAATCATAGAATCATAGAGTCACAGAGATGTACAGCATGGAAACAGGCCCTTCGGTCCAACCCGCCCATGCTGACCAAATATCCCAACCCAATCTAGTCCCACCTGCCAGCACCCGGCCCATATCCCTCCGAACCCTTCCTATTCATATACCCATCCAGATGCCTCTGAAATGTTGCAATTGTACCAGCCTCCACCACTTCCTCTGGCAGCTCATTCCATACACGTACCACCCACTGTGTGAAAAAGTTGCCCCTTAGGTTTCTTATATTTTTCCCCTCTCACCCTAAATCTGTGCCCTCTATTTCTGGACTCCCCAACCCCAGGGAAAAGACTCTGCCTATTTACCTAGTCCATGCATCAAGATTAAAATTTTATGCCTCAATTATTCAAAGAAACTACTACTTGCTTGAGAATAAAATAATTTATATCTTCTGCTAATCACTCACAATCTCAAGGTGCATAGGAAAGGTGGCATTAAAAGTTTGAAAACCATGATTGAACTTGTTGTCAGTAATATCGTATTGATTGGAATAAAGAAATAGCTATATTACTATTTGCTATTAAGAATGCTCCTAATGAGGCCACAAGATTTAGTTCTTCTGAACTAATATATGGACATGAGGTGAGAGAATTACAGACTGATTAAAGGAACATTGATAAACCAGAGCTCAGAGACTACATTTCCAGCCTGAAGAGAGAAATTGACTAAAACAATAACTAAATAAACATTTTAAGGTTGCTCAAGAAACTACAAAAACCAAAGCAGGTTAAAAAATAGACCGAAGTTCAAATTTTATTGCAAGCAAGGGAGTTGTGTTGTTACCTATCTCTGGGGCATCATTAATTGCAAAATCGAGAGAGCTTGTTAAATCAAAAAGAAGCTCAATCTTGTAAATTATCCAGAGACTCTACCTGACAGGAAGAAATAAACAATGAGCTGTTACAGTAACAATGTAAAGAGATACAGTATAAAGGAAAAATTATGTTTATGGTTGTGAAAGTGGAGAATGAAATTGATAATTCCTAAGTTGTCTTTCCAGCAATCAAACTGGATATTACCGAGCAATGAGGTTTAATAGCATCTTGTTCTATCTTCCAAGAAATTATCAAAGTGACTTATGAAGCATTCCAGAATCGGCCAGGAAACCAATTTTGGCTGTCCGTGATTTTTGGGTGGCATGGAGGCTCAGTGGTTAGCATTGCTGCCTCATAGCACTAGGGACCCGGGTTCAATTCCAGCCTCGGGTGACTTTCTGTGTGAAGTGTGTGCATTCTCTGAGATTGTGTCTGGTTTCCTAACACAATCCAAAGATGTGCAGGCCAGGTGAATTGGCCATGCTAAATTGCCCATAGTGTTAGGTGCATCATTCAGGAGGAATGGGTCCCTCTTCAGAGGGTTGGTGTGGACTTGTTGGGCCCAAGGGCCTGTTTCGTAGGGAATCTAACCTAATCCAGATGTTAATCTGGATATGTGTTGTCTACAAAACAACATTTTTAAAGACTCAATCCAGACAAAAGCCCAAGTGAGGGAAGAGTTGAAGTTCATGATAAAAAAATAACATCTTTGAACAAAGTCATAGTAGCTGGAGGTCACCTCATGTGACACCACTGAAACCATGTGAATTATAAAGATTCTTCCAAAAACAATGTGATAACAAAAGGAGACTCATTTCCTGTTATAAGATTAAGCTGCATTAAATAAATTAGGTGCAAGATTCGCCACAAAAATTGACTTGCTAAAAGGAATTGAAATTTTCAGATCAAGTTCCTTTGAGTGAACCAGCCAAAGAAACGTTGGTCTTTGTAGCACTGGATGGACTTTATCAACGTTAACTCATGTTGTTTGAAAAGAAAAATGCAACAGCTACTTTCCAATGATGAACAAATAAAGACATTGAAGGAATATGTAACTATATGGTTTACAGTGTTGATTTAATTGTTTTTAAGTGTGGGAATAACAGTTGCAGAGTCATAGAGCCAAACAGCACAGAAACAGACCCTTTGGTCCAAACAGTCCAACCAAAACATAATCCCAAACTGAAATAGTCCCATTTGCCTGCTCCTGGCCCATATCCTTCCAAACCTTTCCTATTCATGTACTTGTCCAAATGTCTTTTAAACGTTATAATTGTATCCACATCCATCACTTCCTCAGGAAGTTCACTCCACATACGAACATTTGCCCCTCGTGTCTTTTTAAATCTCTCTACCCTCACCTTAAAAATGTGCCCCTTAGTGTTGAAACCCCCCATCCTAGGGAAAAAAACAACTATCATTAACTCTATCTATACCCCTGACTCTTACCTCTGTACCTCCTACATTCCAGTGAAAAAGGTTCCAGCTTATCCAGCCTTTCCTTGTTACTCCAACCTTCCATTCCTGACAACATCCTGGTAAATCTCTTCTGAACCCTCTTCAGCTTAACAGTATCCTTCCTATGATTGGGTAACTAGAACTGGACTCAATATTCCCGAACAGGCCTCACCAATGTTCTATACAACTACACCATAACTTCCCAATTCCCATACTCAAAAGACTGAGCAATGAAGGCAAGCATGCTAAACGCCTTCTTAAACACCCTGTCTATCTGTGCAACATTTTACAGAATTGCTTGATCGACCGAAAAGTTAAGTGATAATGGGACTTTATTTGCATTGTGAGATTTTTAAAATAAACATGGTAAAGCAATAGCTTGCTCTCAGTTTAGTGGACTCAACAATTCGGTTTGTTTTGCTTAAAGGAAGAACGCAGAGATTGGAAAGATTTCGGTTTTGGTTTCAGTTTACCAAAATTCTGGTTGAATTTCGATGCAAGAAAATTTCTCCTGAAGAAAGGAATTAGTTGGAAAATAGATTACCTCCCTGTGAGTGTTTTGATTGAAATGTCTTGAACTCTTTGATATTTGGGTAAATTGATGGTTTTGGGAATAGATGGGAGTGTATTTTTACTGTTTTGAAATCTTTCAAATTGTGTTATATGTAAACAGCTTGGTTTATTCTAATTCAACTTTACTTCTATGTCATAAACATCTGTTTTCTTGTTAAACTCACATCTGCAACATTGTGTGCTTTTGTTCCAGTGAATAATTGCTGCATCACATTAAAAAGAAGTACATATGATCTATCAAGCCAGATTTCAGTCTTGAGTCTCGATGCCAGCAGTGTTTGGTGTTTTACAGAAGGACAAAATGGAGACTGAGTGACCAGTTAGTTACTTTTGTCAAAAACTAAATTCTTGCCAGGAGAAATATTCAACCCTGGGGAAAGAGAGTTGTTTGGTGTTAGCGCTACAACATATTCAATAAGTCTACAAAGCCTTATTTTAATCCATTACCTCTCTTAGCAAGGTTTCATACAAAATATTTTAGACTTGTTTTGGGTGGAGTTTAATGTTACACCATTTCATTTGACAATCGTTCATGTAGCAAAAATAAACAAAATCATAGTGCATGCTTTGCCAAGAGCAAATATAGAGGAAAACAACTGTAATCCCGGGAAACCCGTGCCTGCGTAGGTTTCCACTGGGCGCCCCAGTTTCCTCGCACATTCCAAAGATGGGCAGCTTAGGTGAATAGGCCATGCTAAATTGCCCGTTGTGTTAGGTGCATTAGTCAGGGGTAAATATGAGGAAGGGAAATAGGTCTGGGTGGGTTACTCTACGGAGAGTTGGTGTGAACTTGTTGGGCCAAATGGCCTGTTTTCACACTGTAGGTAATGTAATCTAAACTAATCAAAATGGATTTGAGTAGAATATGATTGTTATGAAAAGTCCTTAAGTATTTAATGTAAATATATTGTCTCTGTCAAAGTGAAATCTGTCTTAGTAAAGCAGAAATAGGGATAAAAAAAACAGTTATTATAGCATGAAAATACCTTTTAAAGATACCGTTTTTTTTTCCATGGGGAAATATTATGAAGGTTTCACTCGGGGATATGACTTGCCCAGTATTGGCATTAGCTGAGACCCTAAGCGACAGTTCCACATTAGGAGTATCAACTTGGCTGCATCAAATGGCCCTTCACCATCTTTGGCTGTTTCTTATTAATTGTAGTTAAAAATGAACTTGCCCCACTTCCTCCATAGTCTGATTTCCTTTGGTGGGGGAATGCAGATCAAGGGAGCACGATTTTAAAATTAAAGCAAAGCTGCTGAGAAATTCAATTAAAATATAAGGTGGGCATTGGAAATCAAAAGCCTCTGAATGCTGAGGGTGAAAGTTTCCAAGATTGAAATAGCTAGTTTTTTGTAAGGTGTGTAATGGAGTTGGGTTGTGTGATCAGCAGAACAAACTCAAGGGGCAGAATAGTTTGCTCATGATACTTCACACAATATGTCAGACATGACCAGGTAGATGGGGAAGTGATGCTGCTTTTGAAGTCACATTACCTTGTTGTACAGAACATGATACTGTTTAATATTCACATTTAAAGCGCGGCAAGCATTTGCTTTGTACAAAGATTAGGACATCACAGACAAGATTCCAAAGACAAAGGCAAGAAGCCCCCAAAAAGACGGACAGACAGACAACCAAACACTGTATATTTGCCATTCCACAGAGGGACTGTGGCTGGTTCAGATCAAATCATGAAGGAGACTTTTATTTTACTGTTAAGAGCTCCGAATCGCTGATACCCTTACCCTAGTGCAGCTGCTAAAAGAGAAACACAGATCCTTACACACTCACACACACACAGATGTACATGCATGTGCATGTACACACATTGTACACTCCTGCGTGTAGACACACTTGCGATGGTGCACACACGCACACAGACACACACCCATGTTTTTTACTCTATAATATCTGCCAGCACTTTTTTTTCTTCTGGATGCAGGATAATGTAAAACAGAAGTAGAGAAATGTACTGGGCCAATTAACATTAAAGTTCACAGTATTTGAATAAATTAAGAAAAACATATGACAATGTCTTTGAAATTGTCCTGTTTCTCCCCTTTTTTCAAGATCTTCCACCGCTTTCTAAGTGTCCCAGTTTTGTTTTATTTAGCACTCCTGGTTTTTGTCCCTTCGAACTTTCAAAACAGCAACCTTTAGTGGAGCCAGAGATTTCTTTCCAAAATATAATATAAAGAATAATTCACATTAAATATGACAAAAATAAAAAATAAATTAAATTAACTGATTCAGTACAATATAATCTTCAAGTGCCCAGCTAATCAGGTGCTGCTTCAACATTTTGTTTGTTCAGTTTCTTTGTGTTTGAAGACATCTTGGAAGTCTTTGGCCTCTTCCTCTTCACTAAATTAAAAACTAATCCCAGTATGTTTGCAGGACCAGGACCGAGGGAGAGAGGGAGTGAAAGAGATGAACAGGGCAGTCACTAAGGCCCAGTGTTGCAACTTTTTTTTTGAGACCGGGGGGAAAAGGAACAAAGTTTGGGGAGTTGCACCAAGTTTGCACCCAACTCGGTTCACAAAGTTGACGCGATTTGCACCTCCTTCCGAGATACTTCGTCTTCTGAGCAAGAGCTGTTGGAAGAGTAGCCTAATTCTGTGCTACACTGCAGGAACTTTGTGCTGTGGCTGTTGAAATCCACACTCTCTGACTCCGACCTGCTCTCACTCCCCGCTGCCTTGTCTAAGTATTTCCCAGCTCGCTGCTTCTCTGCCTCCTGCGCTGCCTGCTCCTTGGCTTTCCGACTCCTTTTCCACTTCATCCTTCGGTTCTGGAACCAAATCTTCACCTGAGTGAGATTAAGACAGACAGAGAGAGAAAGAGGATAAATCAGCAGGAGTTGACTGGCCAATTTTAAGGGCATTTAAATGGTAATTGGATAAACACATGGATGATAATCGAATAGTGTAGGGTAGGTGGGCTTCAGATTGGTTTCCCAGATCAGAGAACATCGAGGGCCGAAGGGCCTGTACTGTGCTTTAATGTTCTATTTTCCACGTTCAATGGTCTTACAAGTCAGACTCTCCTTAAAGACTGATTGGTTAGGAATATATTCACTAGAGTTCAGAAGGGAATTGCACCTATAAATTTCTAACAAGGCTAGACAGGGCAAACACAGGAAGGGTGTTCCCAATGACTGGGGCAGTCTAGAATCGGGGGGAGTCACAGTCTAAGGATAAAGGCAGCATGGTAGCTCAGTGATTAGCACTGCTGCCTCACAGACCCAGGGACCCGTGTTCAATTCCATCCTCAGGCAATTGCCTGTCAGGGTTTGCACATTCTCCCTGTGCCTGCACAGGTTTCCTCCAGGTGCTCCAGTTTCCTCCCACAGTCCGAAGATATGCAGATGGATTGGCCATGGGAAATGCAGGGTTACAGGAATGGGGTGAGTCTGGGTGGGATGCTCTTTGGCCAGTTGGTGTGGACACGTTGGGCTGAATGGCCTGCTCCCACATTGTAAGGATTCTATATATGATAGACCATTTAGGACTAAGCTGAGGAGAAATGTCTTCACCCAGTGAGTGGGGAGCCTGTGGAATTCTATACCACAGAGACTGGTTGATGCCAAAACATTGAATGTTTTAAAAAAGGAGTCAGATTTAATTCTTAGGGCTAAAGGGATTAAAGGGTATGAGAAAGAAAAAGGGAGCAGGAAACTGAGCTGAATGCTCAGCCATGATCATATTGAATGGTGAAGCAGGTTCGAAGGGCCAAATGGCCTAGTTCTGCTCCCGTTTACCCACTGAAAGAAAACTTGCTATTTAGAACAAAGAACAACGAAAATTACAGCAGGAACAGGCCCTTCAGCCCTCCAAACCTGCACCAATCCAGATCCTCTATCTAAATCTATAGCCTATTTTGTAATGGTGTTTATACCTCTGTTCACTGCCCATTCATGTATCTGTCTCGATACATCTTCAATGACGCCACCATTCCCACCCCAACAACCTCCATTGGCAACGTGTTCCAGGCACCCACCACCCTCTGCGGGAAGAACTTTTCCACGAGTATCTCCCCTAAACATTTTTACAAGATTAAAGAATGTTTCAGTGCCAAAGGAGGCTGTTCAGCCCATCAAGCTTGTACTTGCTCTTTCAATAAACATTACCCTGAGCCAGTCTCTTGTTTTTTTCTCCATACCCTTACACACTATTTCTAAGGGAAGAATCATCCAGTGCCTCTTTGAATGTTTCAACTGAACCTGCCTCTACCACAATCCCAGACCCTAACTACTCACTGCATTAATGTTTTATTTTTAATGTAATTTTTTTAAAAATTAGTTCACTCGGGGGGGTGAGACAGAGCCAGCATTTGTTGCACATCCCTAACTGGGTGACAAACGTTACGAAGGCATCTACGGATCTCAGTGTACCTTGAGTGTGGGGCTATTGAGCAAATGCTGCAAAGTGGAGTTATAATGGGTAGCTCCTTGATTGTCCAGTACAGACACGATGGGCCAAATAACCTCTTTCTGTGCCAGAATAGGATTCAAAAATACAACAGTCCACAGCAGTACAGTAAAATAGAAGAGATTCTTGAGACACAGACATTGTTAGTCATTTGCCTATTCTGAATTACCCTTGAACTGAATGCCATTTCAGAGGGTAATTAAGAGTCAACCATCTTGCTGTGGGTCTGGAATCATGTCCAGGCCTGACTGGGAAAGGACAGTAGATTTGCTTCCCTAATGGACATTGCTGAACCCAATGGATGTTTACAATAATCAATGATAATTTCAGGCTATCATTTGTATTTTGACACACATCACCAAATCACCCATTTCACTAATTAAAAAAGCAATTAACAAGCGCTGCCCGCCTGAGCAACAACTACAAAAATAAGAAAGAGTAGGAAAAGAGAGCATAAAAACTAGGAGCAGGAGTAGGTACACCCTGTTAGGGTGGAAGTTCCAGGATTTTGACACTGAAGGAACAGTGACATATTTCCACGTCAGAATGGTGAGTGAGTTTATATTGGAAGGTTGGATTTGGAAGGTGCTGTCTAAAGATCTTTGGTGAATTTGTGCAGTGCATCTTGTAGAATTAACTAACATTAGGTAATTATATTAATTATGAAGTGTTTTAATATAGTAGAGATGGAGAAACGACTTCCAGTGGCAAGGGACAGTAATCAAAGGGATAGGAGCAAAATCCTGCAGATGCTGGAAACCTGAAACAAACACAGAGAACGTTGGAGAAATTCAGCAGGTCTGGCAGCATCTGGAGAGAAAAACTAAGTTAATGCTTTGAGTCCAATATGTCTTTTCATCGGAACAGTACAGTTCAGAAGAAGATTCATGTTGCAGTCGAAACATTAACTCTTTCTCTCTCCACTGATGCCGCCCAACCTGCTGAGTTTCTCCAGCAATTTCTGTTTTCATCTCAGTGACCAGGGAAATAGAGATTTAGCAAAACTGGCAAAAGAACCAGGGGACAGATAAAAAGAATTTGTTAAAACAATGTGTGAGAGTGATCTGGAAAATTCTGTCTGAAGAGTTGGAAGTAGCAAGTTCAATCTGTGGAATTTCCAGTGAAGAAATTGAGGCTACCTCATTGCATGTTTTTGAGGCAAAGGTGGGTAGATTTTTGAACAGTGAAAGATTTAAAGGTTTCGGTGAGTGAGCAGGTAAGTGGAGCTGAGTCCACAAAAAGATCAGCCATGATTTTATTGAATGGCAGAACAGTATCGATGGGCCAAATGGCCTACTCCTGGCTCTTATGTTCCTTTAAAAGAGGGAATTGTATAAATACTCAAGAGGGATATAATTTGATTAGATTACTTACAGTGTGGAAACAGGCCCTTCGGCCCAACAAGTCCACACCAACCCTCCGAAGAGCAACCCATCTTACATTTACCCCTTAATCTAACACTACAGGCAATTTAGCCTGGCCAAGTCACCTAACCTGCACATTTTTGCACTGTGGGAGGAAACCCACGCAGACACGGGGAGAATGTGCGGCATGGTGGCACGGTGGTTAGCACTGCTGTCTCACAGCGCCTGAGATCCGGGTTCAATTCCCGACTCAGGCGACTGACTGTGTGGAGTTTGCACGTTCTCCCCGTGTCTGTGTGGGTTTCCTCCCACAGTCCAAAGATGTGCGGGTCAAGTGAATTGGCCATGCTGAATTGCCCGTAGTGTTAGGTAAGGGGTAAATGTAGGGGTATGGGTGGGTTGCGCTTCAGCGGGTCGGTGTGGACTTGTTGGACCGAAGGGCCTGTTTCCACACTGTAAGTAATCTAATCTAATCCACTCAGACAGTTGCCTGAGGCGGGAATTGAACCCGGGTCTCAGGCGCTGTGAGGCGGCAGTGCTAACCACTGTGCCACCGTGCCGCCCATAAATCTGTAAGGCGATGTCAAAAGAGCAGGGATCTAATTGGATCAAAGCGCAAGCTTTGACACAATGGGCTGAATGGCCCCGTTCTACGATTGCGTTCTTACCTGGGTTTCGGTCAACATGAGGGATGTGGCCACCTCGAAGCGTTTTGGCCGAGACAGGTATTTGTTGAGTTTGAATTGATTCTCCAGCTCCAGGAGTTGTTGACTGGTGAATGCAGTCCGAGGCCGGCGGCATTTCCCCATCAGTCCTGGCTGAGACTGAGCTGTGAAGCAGACAAAGGTGATCAAATCGGCTTCAATTATGCATACATGCACATGACTTAAGAATAGCAGTAGGCCATTCGACCCTTCAAAGCTGATTTACTATTCAATAAGGTCATGCCTAATCTGGGTGTGCTTTGAAATCCATATTCTCATCTACCCCAATAACCTTTATTACCTCACCTCACATGAACCTCCGCTTTTAAAATATTCAATGACCCCCCCACCCCATCTTCACCGTCTTCTGAAGCAGGAGTTTCAAATCCCATAAACAGTGCAAAAGTGAAGACGGTAGATGCTGGAAACCAGAGTTCAGATCAGAGTGGTGCTGGAAAAGCACAGCAGGTCAGGCAGCATCTGAGGAGCAGGAGAATCGACGTTTCGGGCAAAACCCCTTCATCAGGAATGAAGGCAGGGAGCCTCCAGGGTGGAGAGATAAATGGGTTGAGAGGGTGCTGGGAGTGGGGATGGGGTAGGGGAGAAGACAGCAAAGAGTGCTGTGTCTGTTTCAGGACTTGGTTGGAGGGCTTCAGGGCAGAGGAGATGACCTGGGGGTGACAGTGAGAGAGAGAGACTCACTGAGATTCTTGTGGAGAGAGGAGGAGAACTTCTTCAAGGTAGGCATCCTTGCAAGAGGATTCGCGGTAAGGTTAAAATCAACTAGGTGTAGAATGTCGATCTAGAATTGTCCCCTTGTAGAATGGACGACGTGCATTTAGAGCATATTTTTCGTGGCATCCCAAAGACTTTACAATCAGTGACATGTGGTCACATTTGGAGGCAATTTGAGCACAGTGCACCAGGTTTGGGATTGTTTAGTCTCCCAAAGGTATGGTGTTTCTGTCCATGGTCTTTTTTTATGCAAGAACTCTTTAATTACAGCCCAGTCCATAGCATTGTGGTAATGTTACTGGATTAGTAATCCAGGCTAAAGGACATGGGTTCAAATCTTATTATAGAAGCTAGCAGGTGCTAAATTCAACATCAAATTAAAAGCTTGTCTTTGTGATGCTGACAGTGAAATTATCATCAATTGTTGTTAAAAAAACCATCTGGTTTACTAATATCCTGGAGGAGATCTGCCAGGCAGACCTGCATGTGACTTCAGACACACAGCAATTGCGATTGATGCTTAACTCCCCTCTACAATAGCTGAGATGGACGGATATTTAAGCAGGAAGGGAATCAAGGATTATGGAGAAAAGGCAAGAAAGTAGAGTTGAGGATTATCAGATCAGCTAGAGTAGACTTGATGGGCCGAATGGCCTACATCTGTTTTTCCCTGTGATCCTCAAATCCCTCACCGATTAAAACTCTGTCTATCCCAGCCTTGAATATACTGAAAGCTTGGCAGCCTTCTGTGGTTAAGAATTCCATAGACTCACTCCCTTCTGAGAGAAGAAACTCCTCCTCATCTCTGTCCTAAATGTGTGACACCTTTCTCTGACATTCTGCCTGCTGGCCCAAGTCTCTCCCACATGGTGATATAACCTCTCTACAACTATCCTATCAAATTCCCTCAGAATCTTGTATATTTCAATCTTAAGACAAGAGTTCTTCCTGTGAAGACTTCTTTTATTACAAAATATTCATTTAAAAAATCATATATCTATATATACACGGTCACAAATGCAGTTTGATTCTGTATAGTAGCATATCCTGGAAGCAAGCAGACACTGGAGTTTGACTCTATCCAAACAAACCAAAGACATCTTTCCCTAGAACCAGACTATATTTACAAGCCTTTGAGGCACCAGGAGGGTCCGATAACTGAAAGGACCCCCAGTTAACTTGAGAAGAATGACGTCAGGCATGGTCTTTCCTCACTAAGCTTTGGTGTGTCCCTCAGCACATAGTCCTGAAACCTTTGAATGTACCAGTCCACAACATTCGGTCAAAGCCAACACCTTGTTCTGGAAGACCCGCAAGTTTCGGCCAGACCAAAGACTCAGTTGAGGTTTTCCTGTCCCAATGCAGACAACGTAGGCCTTAGGAGCCAGTCGGGAAAAGGGGACAATGTCAGCAACTCTCCTCACCTCAAATTGATAATTGTTGGTGTTACTGCACACACAACAGCTTGGTCTTGAGTTATAGTCGACAGACCTGTTTAGCTCCCTGCAGTTAGTCAGAAGTTTAAACGAGGACAGAGTGAAAAATAAATCCTTGAGAGTTAGGAGGCAGGAAGGATTACCCTTGCGGGAGACCAACAGAAAAGGACATTGCACAATATTAAGTTGAAGAGATATTAATCATTTGAGCACTAGGTGGTGCTCTGAGTACACAATGGGTGGAGAAATGAATGAAATCCTTTTGTCTGCCTATCCCCATGTTGCTCTCTCTTTCTTTCTGGGGTCCCTCTCCAACTATCGACGCATTCTTACCCCCTCCATCATCAGCACAAATATCACCTTTTCGTAGCTGCTATCAGTTCTGAGTAAGGGTCACTAAAATGTTATCTCTGCCTTTTCTGCACAGGTGCAAGCAGACCTACTGAGTTTCTCCAGCAATTTCTGCTTTTATTTGTTTTATCTGCAGTCCTTTGTTGTGTTCACATGAATGAAACGTTTCCTTGTATCAGTCCTTCCTGTTCACTGGCCATAATGACCTAAAAAAAAACCATAAACTGATGGGCATGTAGATAATTTCTGATTGACCCCACAAAAGTAGCATTAATCGATAATCTAATGGTCAGTTTCAGTGAGTGTTAAAGAATCGACAGGTAGAAAATTTTAAACTATAGTTAGAGGTGGGAGGAGTCAGCTCAAACATTTGCTGAGATGTATATTGCTGGAGAGGAATAAATGACACAAAATTGTATCTCACAGAGAGATTAGATTCATATAGCATCTTTTTTGACTTAGGGCAGCCCAAATGCTGAAACATCAGTGGAGTGCGCTTTGAAGTGTTGACAGGGATATCATCTTGGAGGCTGGCCCCAACTTGCCCACAGCCAGCTCCCACAATCAACCATATGATAACAACAGGAAAACCAATTATTATGGTGTTGATTTCCATCCTTATCTATTTGCTACGTGTCATGTACAATACACTTGTTGGACCTCACCTGGAGCTTTGTGTTATCATCAGTAGCAGTCCTCACAGACTGGCAAATAGGCCACTCCTATTGCTTATGGTCTTATAGTCTTATCTCAGTCTGTGAGGGACTGCGGATGATGATGACACAATGTTCCAGGTGAGGTCCAACAAGTGTATTGGCACATAGCAAAGAGATAAGGATGGAAATGAACCTAACCCACTCTAAGGGTGAGTCCGTAGGTGGCTGTACAGACCGATGGGGCTACTGCAGGCTCTGTTACACTTGGGGTAGAAGGTAGTCACGGTAAAGAGGTGGGTGGGGTGTTGGTGTGACAGTGCGCTCCTAACGCTGTTTCCTCTGGCTTCCAATCTTCCCAACGGCAAGTCTGGAGGCTCTCGATGCCTTCCCGATGCTCCTCCTCCACTTTGCACTGTCTCAGGCCAGTGACTTCCAGGTGTCTGTGGGAATGTCACACTTCTCAAGTGAGCCCTTGAGGGTATCCCTGAAGTGTTTCCTCGGTCCCACCTGGGGATTGCCTGCCGTTTCAGAGCTGGGAGTAGAGCAACCTGTCGGGGGAGTCTCATCTTGGTCGTGCAGACGATGGGCCCAGCCCATTGCAGCTGCTCAAGATGGGGTTAGTGCCTCGATGCTGGGGATGTTGGTGTGGTCGAGGGCGCTGGGGTTGGTATGACTGTCGTCCCAGCTGTTTATAGTGGTATGGTGGGGTCTCCCCGCCTCCCCACTCCACCCCCAACGCAGTGTATAGTTGTGGGCATCTCATTGTTGCAAAGATGTGAATGCACTGGTGAGAATGCAGACACAGTTTGCAACGGTGCTTTCTGGATTGAGAAATCTCAGTGATGATGGTAGATTGGGGAAAATGGAACTGTTCTCCCTGCAGAGGAGAAGGCTGGGGGGAGGATTTTCAACATTTGCTTTTTGTTAATACTACTCACTGGCTAAAATAGAAAGCATACATCGTATGTAGACTTTACCGTTATGATGAGTGCACTAAGATAGATAGAAATTTATTACCACTTGTATTTGTGAAAATGCAAGAAAATGTGGACATAAATTGCCACAAAAACAGTGCCATCTACTCTTGCAACATTTAAGAAGCATCTGGATGTACAATTAAAATGCCAGGGCACAGTAGACTTTGGACAAGTGCAGGTACAGGACTAATGCAGTTTGGTATTGGTTGGTTGGCACAGACATGGTGGGTCGAAGGGCCTGTTTTGATGCAGTATGACTCTATGACTATGACTCTAGGTCCACCTCTCTTACGTTCCCCCCATCCCCTCATCGTGCCTTAAATTTCTAAACCACAGAATGTTGAGCTGCCACTCATGCCCTTCCTTCAACCATGTCTCAGCTATCATATTCCTATGTGCAGATCAATGCTCTAAGTTCATCTGCATTACCAGTCAAGCTCTTTGCATTAAAATAGACATTTTAGCTTTCTGGACCTCCCTTGTGCCTTATCCTTCCCATGCCTTTTCCACCTACTGGACTATCCTAGCATTCCTTCTTTATCTAATACCTGTAGAATTCATTAAATGTCTACTCCACTTTCTGACCCAGGATGTTGCTGTTTTCTCAATAGGTGACCTAATGAATATGGAAGGTGCTAGCTATGAAGACAGGTTGAGTCGGTTAGGTTTATTTTCATTAGAAAAACGGAGATTGAGGGGGGACCTGATTGAGGTTTACAAAATCATGAAGGGTATAAACAGGGTGGAAATGTGTTGCTGGTCAAAGCACAGAAGGCCAGGCAGCATCTCAGGAATAGGGAATTCGACGTTTCGAGCATAAGCCCTCCTGATGAAGGGCTTATGCTCGAAACGTCGAATTCCCTATTCCTGAGATGCTGCCTGGCCTGCTGTGCTTTGACCAGCAACACATTTTCAGCTGTGATCTCCAGCATCTGCAGACCTCATTTTTTACTATAAACAGGGTGGATAGAGACAGACTTTTTCCCAGGGTGAAGGATTCAATAACGAGAGGTCACGCTTTCAAGGTGAGAGATGGAAAGCTTAAGGGGGATACACGCGGCAAGTACTTCACACAGGGGATGGTGGGTGCCTGGAATGCGTTGCTAGCAGAGGTGGTAGAGGCTGGCACGGTAGATTTATTTAAGATGCGTCTGGACAGATGCATGAGTAGGTGGGGAGCAGAGGGATACAAATGCTTAGGAATTGACTGACAGGTTTAAACAGTACATTTGGATCGGCTCGGGCTTGGAGGGCCGAAGGGCCTGTTCCTGGGCTGTAAATTTTCTTGATTCTTTGTTCTTTGGTCTAATCAGTAAAATCCTCACAGGTAACTTTTAATATTTTTGATCAACTTGTTCAAGCACACCTTTTGGGCAGGTGGGACTTGGATCCAAAATTTTCTGGGCCCAGAAACGGGAATGCTACACTGCAGAACAAGTGCCCTAAGCAGGTTAGTCTATCCTGAAGTTGTGTGCATCTATTGCGAGCAGAGTGCATTGACAATCTGAACAGGTTAGTTTATCCTGAAGTTGTCAGCGTCGATTGTGAGCAGAGTGCATCGACAACCTCAGGCATTACAAAGAGCAATTTTGAGGAACAAATGTGAATAGCCACGTCACATTTTAACAAGATGTGATGAGCTGATTGGACAACTGTTCGAATTTGCCCAAATTACCAGAGTGTATAAATCATCAGTTTGCAGTTGACACTTATAGGATTGGCAATCATTTGATCCCATTGTAAACATAACCAAGGGCAGCAGAGATCCAACAACTCTAATGGGGACATCAAATTAATATATATTATCGATTATGTGGTACCCATAACAGGGATTTGACAGTGACCAAGTCATAGAGAGGTTGTAGGAAATCCATATGTTATAAATAAAGAGATTGCACAAAACTGGAAACTTGTAACTATACCCATATACAGCACTTCCAGCCAAAATTCACTCTCTGTGTAAAAACATTGCCCTTAATGCATTTTCAAAATCTTTCTCCTCTGGTCTTAAAAGCATGCCCCCAGTCTTGAAGTCTCCCATCCCAAAGAAAAGACACCTGCCTTTCACCTTATCTATACCCCTTATTATTCTATGAACTTCTATAAAGTCACCTCTCAACTTCCTACACTCCAGTGAAAGAAGTCGCAGCCTATCCAGCCTCTTCTTATAACCCAAAGCTTCCACTCTGGCAACATCCTGGTAAATCTCTTCTGTACCCTCTCCAGTTTAATAATATTCTTCCTGTAACAAGGAGACCAAAACTGGACACAGTCCTCCAGAAAAGGCCTCACCAACACTCTGTACAACCTCAGCCTTTCATCATGCACTCATGAGGTCAAATGTAAGAATGCCAAGTTTCAAATAATCGTAAAAATTTATACTAGGAGAAATGTGCTGAATGATTGGTAAGGTTAAAATAAGCCCTTCCTGAAGAAGGGCTTATGCCTGAAACGTCGAGTCTCTTGTTCCTTGGATGCTGCCTGACCTGCTACGCTTTTCCAGCAACACATTTTCAGCCGTGAATGATTGGTAAGTCAACTCTGATTGGCTGAGGCATTGCTATGGAGAAAGCAATGGGGCACTATATGCTCTCCAGCATCCCACATAATCCCAGATAATCCCAGATGTTATGATGAAATTGTATAGAATTGTATATGTAATTTCTGACAAATGTAAATGAGCCAGATTACAAGCTCAAGTGGTTATTTTAAACTAATTCTCAGTGAGGTTATTAGCACAGTCCAGATTGTTCAGCAAGTGCTGGCCAATCACAGAATCACATCCAATAATCGTCATTTTGCTTTGAGTTTTGCAAGCGCAGGCTGGTTGAGGATGGTCTGAAATCTGCCTCTTGTGAATAAACAAAGCAGTAAGCTCTTTGGTTCCAGCAGCTGATTGTATATACCTGGGGCTGCTTCAGCATTGAAATTCAAACATGGCTCAGTTGTATGACAGGGAGATGGCAACACCGTGTTAGTGAAAACACTCACTGTAATTTGCACTTTGTAATAGCAGTTTGAATCACTTGCTTAACTTGTCGCTCAGATTTTTGAGATCCCTTGACTTTCAGGTTAACTGGAGGTAGATCAGGCACTCCTCAAGTCTGAGCATAATGGTGTTTGGCTCATTTACTTTAAACAATGATTTGATCAGGATAGCTTTGATGTGGTCATTTCTGTGTTGAATTTGAGAACTGAGCAAATGGCTGAAACAGCAGCGCTTGTATAACATGGAGAACTTTAGGAAACCCTACACGTACACTGAACAGTGAAGTTAGCCTTCAAGCACCTTCTGCATAAATGATTTGAATTATGGCATCTGGCAATTGTATGATGTTTCTCTTCTCAGACAATAGTGAATCTATAAAATTCATTTCTACAGAAGGCTGCAGAAGCTGGGTTGTGGATATATCAGGATTTTTAATCTGGAATGGAACAAGAGTTGAAAAGTTGAAGTGGCGAAAAGGCAGTAAAATGGAGTTGAGGTTTATCAGATCAGCCACAACCTTACTGAAAGGTGGGGCAGGCTCAATGGACTGAATGGCCTCCTTGTGCTCCTATGTCTTATGTTCTTTATGATAAAATAGACCATGTGCAGTCCTTACTGTCTATGCTCCACATCAATGCTCAATGGACATCAATCTGTTCTGAGACTGTTAGACTAATTTATTTTGAATCATTCATGGGATGTGGACTTTGCTATTGTCCAGTCTTGATTTGCCCTCTAGAGGTGTGGATGAGCTGTCTTCATGCTTCATTAGACCAGCTCACAGGAAAAGTAAACCACATTACTATGGACCTGGAGTCACTTATAGGCCAGATCACAAAGGATGGCAGATTTCTATCCCGGAAGGACATAAATGGGACAGATGGGTTTTTATAATAATCCACACACTTCATGGTCATCATCTCTGGTGCTAGACTTTTGTTTCACTAAATAATTTCAGTTCACAAAGTGGTGCTATTTGAATTCACTTAACTCATGTCACCGGTCAGAAATGTTAAATGTCAACTACTCACAAAAACAAACTCCAACATCTGTTCAGTGTCTTTAATGCAGGGAAAACCTCCTGAGGCATTCCACAATTATCAAGTAAAAATTTAACACCAAGCCACAAGTGAATCTCCAGTTCATTCTTATCAACATACATGCAGTTAAATACAATTAATATGTAAGTGAATACAATTAATATACAACTAATTTCCACCTCTAAGGGAATTGTGGTTCTATCTAGAGCACACAAGTGGCAGCAATTTAAGAAGGCAGCTCACCACCACCACCTTCTCAAGGGCAATGAGGAACAAGCAATAAATCACCAGTCAACAACTCTTAATTTCCACAAGTGAATACACAGCATGAGATATATTTTGTCTCTTTTTAAATAAGAATTAGAGTTTATATGTGTCACCCAAATTTTAAAAACTAAATAAACAAGCGTGACACGGTGGTTCAGTGGTAATCATTGCTGCCTCACAGCGCCAGTGACCTCGGGTTTGATTCCACCCTCAGGCAACTGTCTGTGTGGAGTTAGCACATTCTCCCCGTGTTTGCGTGGATTTTCTCTGGGTGCTCTGGTTTCCTCCCACATTTCAAAGATGTGCAGGTTAGGTGGATTGGCCATGCTAAATTGCCCATAATGTCCAGGGATGTGCAGGTTAGGTGGATTGGCCATGCTAAATTGCCCATAATGTCCAGGAATGTGCAGGTTAGGTGGATTGGCGATGCTAAATTGCCCATAATGTCCAGGGATGTGCAGGTTAGGTGGATTGGCCATGCTAAATTGCCCATAATGTCCAGGAATGTGCAGGTTAGGTGGATTGGCCATGCTAAATTGCCCATAATGTCCAGGGATGTGCAGGTTAGGTGGACGGGCCATGCTAAATTGCCCACAATGTCCAAGGATGTGCAGGCTGGGTGGGTTAGCCGCGGGAAATGAAGGATTGTGGGGATAGGGTGGGATACTCGTTGGAGGGTTGGTGTGGACACAATGGGCCAAATGGCTTGCTTCTCCACTGTATGGATTCTAAAATGAGCTCTTCATTCTGGCCAAAGCGTTGTATTGCAAGACATCTCTCCTCCTGGAACTCAAAAACTTATTTATATTTGCATACCCTTCTGTAAAAAAATCAGACAGTTGATGGTTTGTATTAACTTTTGAGATTTGCTTTCTCTCTAGTATCTTTTCCAAACCAGCAAGGTGAGTCCATGAACGTTTCCTACATACTTCTGTATAGCTGAAAAAAAGACACATTTTGCTAAAGCTTTTCATCTTGTACTCATTAGCAAAAATCACCAATTTGAGGGGAATAGCTTTATAAATACTGTATGAAAGGAGAGTGCTAATTACGAACTCTGATGAACTGTTCCTACAGTACAGCTATTGGTCTCCCCACTAAATTGGCATTCTTGTGAATTGTTCGGATGAGTGCAGGACTTTGAGCTTTGACAAAGTGTGTCTTTCTACAGCAATTCTCATTATTTTAATAAAGTGTTCCTTATCCCACAGTGAGCAATAATTTTCACCAGAGTATGCTATCTTCAGCGTGCTCATTGTCACAGAATCACTCTTAATGTTTTTTCCCAGGAAAATCCTGGATTCACTTACTCTGCAGAAACCTGCATTCAAGCAATGAAAGTACTTTGAACAATCCCTGCAAATTTCTTTGCTTTGTAATCAAAAGGACATCTTTTTCTCTCTTCGCCTATAGTTAATATTACAAAACCACCAGCACTCAAATACCCATCTGAAAGTATTGCATCTGAAGTGTCGCTAAAAGTGACCAATTACATGGTGTTTGGGTCAACCAAGGATGGGAACTGAACTACACACTTCTCCAGACTGACTTTTTAAAAATGTTTTATTTGCCTTCAAAATATTCCCTACTTGAAATTGTTTCATTGTGGTTCTTAACTCCAATGCATCAAAAATTGGCATCTGGTCTGATCTAAGTGCCCCAACAGTTCAACTGACCAATCAATTTAGTCATAGGGTCATTACTGCAAAGAAAAGGAAACCATTTCTGGTTCTCTTTCCATGTCCCTGTAAATTTAAATCATTCAAGTGCCCATTCAAGTTCATTTTGAAATAATTCATCATCTCCACTTCCACCAAGAAGACAGTGATCTCTTTCCCTGTCTCTTCTTTCAATAGAACATTTATCTCTGAAGACCATTCTACCATTAACCAGAATGGGAGCAACATTCTAAATTGGATTGTTGTTTCATGTTATTTCAGGCTGAATCTATTTAATAGCTAAACCAATCTAGTTGAAAGACTCCACAAGGATAACTACCTGATTTGAATTCTACTCTAAACTTAAGAATTACAAATTTCTCAAATTCTGCAGTGCCACTCCATAAGAAATGTGCATCATAAAAATGCCTGCAACTTTCTCCTCATACTGCCAATAGAACATTGCAGGCTCTGTTATAATATCTCTGATTTTCAGCAAAACAGATCTCATCAAAAACGTCCACACCCTACAAATATCTTCCAAATCATGGATACATTTGTTTAGTCTCCATTACTCCCTTTTTGTTTCTGTTGTCTCTTTGGACAGTTTCTGAAACCATGTCTCTCTGAAAGGTTTCACCCTGCAGATATGCAGGTTTTATATTAATTGATCCACAGTTCCATAAATAAATGGGCAAATGAGCTGAATCCATTTTTAAATTATTGTTCCTGCTCTGGGATAGTCCATTCTAATTTCTGCATCACCCAGTCACTCTTCCAATCCCTTCACAGCTGGTCTTTATTTAGTTTCTTTGTTCCATCTGCAAGGTTTTTTTTTCAGTACAAATCCACCTCTGTGACAAAGAATGCTTCTGAGGAAGGGTCAATCGACCTGAAACTTTAACTCTCTCCACAGATTCTGCCAAACCTGCTGAGCGTTTCCAGCAATTCCTGTTTTGTTTGTTCATGATCTGATACTTCAGAATAAACTCCAAATGTTCTCTACCTCCCAAACTCTCTTTTGTTTTACCTCTATTATAAGTTTATCCTCACAAAAGCACCAAAATTTCATAATTATGACAACTTCTCATTTCTCATTTTGTTTCGAGACAATTTTGTAATCTTTATTTTGTTGACAATTCTATTTAAGCAATGGCCTGTACTTGCACTTTCGTATCTATTGGTACAACCATTGGGATAGCTCCCTCTCGCACTATCAGAGGTTTACTTTCTGGTCCTTGATTATTTCCTGAAACAACAGCCACCACCAAATGCATTATCAGTACCTGCACACTAATGCCTTATTCTCCATTGTTTCACCCCCTTCAGCCAGTTTCTGCACCTCACTTCTTGCCTTCAACCTGAATCTGCAGCCAAAATTTAATTTTTTTCCTGGCTCTTTCACCGTTTACCCAACAATTGTCACATTCCTCCATTCCCTAAACTCCCTGGAATAGATTCGGGAGTGTGGTGCTGGAAAAGCACAGTAGATCAGGCAGCATCCAAGGAGCAGGAGAATTGATGTTCCGGGCTAAGCAAGTGCCCACTCTGGTCTTTTGGATGTGATAGCTCTTTTACATATGTCACAATCACTCATTACCACTATCCAACACCAATCTATAATAATTTACTACAAACTGACCAACTCCCACAGCTACCTAGATTACACCTCCTCCTACCCTGCCCCCTGTAATAACACCATCCCATATTCCCAATTCCTTCATCTCTGCCGCTTCTGCTCCCAGGAGGACCAATTCCACACCGAACAACTCAAATGGCCTCCTTCTTCAAAGACCGCAATTTCCCCTCCGACGTGGTTGACAACACTCTGCACTGCATCTCCTCCACTTCCTGCACCTCCGTCCTTGAACCGCTCCCCTCAAATTGCCACCAGGATAGAACCCCACTGGTCCTCATCTTCCACCCCACCATCCTCCGGATACAATGTATCATCCTCCATCATTTCCGCCACCTCCAAACAGACCCCACCACCAGGGATATATTTCCACACCCGGCACCTTCCCCTAGAACCGCAAGAAGTGCAAAACTTGCGCTCACCCCTCCCCCCTTGCTTCCCTCCAAGGCCTCAATGGATCCTTCCATAGCCATCACAAATTCACCTGCACCTCCACACACATCATTTACTGTATCTGCTGCGCCTGACGTGGTCTCCTCTACATTGGGGAGACAGGCCGCCTACTTGTGGAATGTTTCAGAAAACACCTCTGGGACACCTGCACCAACCAACCCAACCGTCCTGTGGCTGAATACTTTAACTCCCCCTCCCACTCCACCAAGGACATGCAGGTCCTTGGTCTCCTCTATCGCCAGACCCTGGCCACACGACACCTGCAGGAAGAGCGCCGCATCTTCCGCCTAGAAACCCTCCAATCACACGGGATGAATGTAGATTTCTCCAGCTTCCTCATTTCCCCTACCCCCACCTTATCTCAGTCCCAACCCTCGGATTCAGCACCACCCTCTTGACCTGCAATCTTCTTCCCAACCTCTCCGCCCCCACCCCCTCTCTG
The DNA here is from genome assembly GCF_020745735.1 of Hemiscyllium ocellatum. Lineage (NCBI taxonomy): Eukaryota > Metazoa > Chordata > Chondrichthyes > Orectolobiformes > Hemiscylliidae > Hemiscyllium > Hemiscyllium ocellatum. The sequence continues at coordinate 9,201,112 of NC_083407.1, read as the reverse complement.
GCCTATCACCCTCACCCTCACCTCCTTCCACCTATCCTATTCCCAGTGCCCCTCCCCCAAATTCCCCCCTACCTTTTATCTCAGCCCACTTGGCACACCAGCCTCATTCCTGAAGAAGGGCTTATGCCCGAAACGTCGATTCTCCTGCTCCTCGGATGCTACCTGGCCTGCTGTGGTTTTCCAGCACCACATTTTTCAACTCTGATACTCCAGCATCTGCAGTCCTCACTTTCTCCCAAGCTATAATAACCCAACTTTAGAAAGGATATAATTAAACTAGAAAGAGTGCAGAAAAGCTTTACTAGGATGCTTTATTTGGACTAGAAGGTTTGAATTATAAGGAGAGGCTGGAGAGTTAAAACATTTTCCGCTGAAGTGTATGAGACTGAGTGGGGTGACCTTAGAGAGGTTTATAAAATCACGAGAGGCTTAGGTAAGGTAGATAGCCAACAGTTTTTCCCCATGGTAGGGGAGTCTAAAACTAGAGGACTTAGGTTTAAGTTGAGAAGGGAAAGAGACAAAATGATGCAAAGTATCAATTATTTTCACACAGAGAGTGGTGAGTGTCTGGAATGTGCAATGGAATAGAGGTGGTGGTGGAGTTGAGTACAGTTTATCGTTTAAGGAACATTTGTATAGGCACATGGATGGGATAGGCATGGAGGGCTATGGACCGAATGCAGGTAAATGGGACTAGTTTAACTGGGCAGCATGGACAAGTTGGGTCGAAGGGCCTGTAGCCATGCTGTAGACCTCTATGACTCTATGTGTCGTGTTTACTTCTATCATCTAAACTTTTCTAATTAATTCTGATGAATCATGAGGAATGAACTTTATTAGCTTGAATGCTGTGTTTGATAAGGATTGACTTCATGACCCATTACCTTACTAGGCTACACTCTATAAACCTCTGTGTTTAATACACCCAATCTCCTAATTAAATTCAGTCTAGTGTCATTTTATGTAATGACTCAATGCTCCCTTAATTTTCTCCAGGATTTTAGTCCTTGGTAGCATATTTACCAACATGTAAAGTATACATGAAAAGGTGGACTAATTGCACTATCTTTAAAGGCTGGAGGACTAGTTCACAGCACGGAAATCAATTTGGGATTTTGCTTTTGAAATATTCTATAGAATTCTTCAACAATCTGAAACAAATTCTTTGTATGAAGCACCCATGCTAGCGTAATTCTTAACTTGTAGCCTGGTTGTTAAGTTACAATTTTACGCAGCATTTCAACAATCAGTACACGACTCCTTTCAAAGAGCCCATTATTGAGAGGAGTTTCAGCTGTGGTGCTCATGTTTTCATTCACATGTCTTGGAACTCATCATTGGCAAATTCCTCTCCGTTCTCAGACGGAAACATCAAAAGCATCCTAAGTCTCTAGTCCCTACCCATGTCTCTGTGATTTTTTTTTCTGCCATAGCCCTTTTATTTTGACTATGAATTGGAGAAAGACTGGATATAAGCATCCGATCTACAATCTGTGAATGAAATTATTTCTGCATTTGTCCCATGCTTTTAGATTCCTTATAATTACTTACCAGACCTGCATGTTTTAGCATAACATTCAATCTACGACAACCCCATGTAACTGAAAGAATTTGTTTATATTCTTTCTTGAGCTTAGGGAGAGTCTGAATAAGGTTAGATTCCTTTCAGTATGGAAACAGGCCCTTCGGTCCAACAAGTCCAAACCATCCCTCCGAAGAGGGACCACCCAGAACCATTCCCCTATATTTACTACTGATGAATGCACGCAACATGATCAGCAGTTTAGCATGGCCAATTCACCTAACCTGCACATCTTTGGATGGTGGGAGGAAACCGGAGCACCCGGAGGAAACCCATGCAGACACAGGGAGAATGTTCAAACTCCTCACAGACAGTCATCCGAGCCTGGAATCGAACCTGGGTCCCTGGTGCTGTGAGGCAGCAGTGCTAACCACTGAGGCACCGTGCCGTCCTCAAGCTGTGGCTATTTTCCCTGAAGTGTTGAAGGTTGAGGGGTGATCTTACAGAGATTTATAAAATCATGAGAGAGCATGGATAGGGTGAATAGGCAAGGTATTTTCCCCAGGCTAGGGGAGTCCAAAACTCGAGGGCACGGGTTTAAGGTGAAAGGGAAAAGATTTAAAAGGGACCGGAGGGGCAACTTTTTTACACGGGGTGGTGCGTATATGGAACAAGGTGCCAGTGGAAGTGGAGGAGATGAGCATAATTACAACATTTAAAAGGCATCTGGATGGGTACATGGAAGGGTTTAGAGGGATGTGTGACGAATGCTGGCAAATGGGACTAGATCAGTTTAGGATATCTAGTCAGCATGGATGAGTCAGAGCGAAGGGTCCTAGACTTTCTCACATGGGAGTCGAAAAGTGCAGGAATGGAAAAGCACAGCATGTCATGCAGCATCCGAGGAGCAGGAGAATTGGCGTTTCGATCATGGTCTTCGGATGCTGCCTGACCTGCTGTGCTTTTCCAGCTTTTTGACTCTGACTCTCCAGCATCTGCAGTCCTCACTTTCCCCTTTCTCACATGGGAGACCATAGGTGGGTCACGAGACCTTTTTCTTTCATGAACCTATCACCAAATCACCCTACTATCCATTTATTTCTAGCTTTTTGTTTTCTTTTCTTGTATCTGGAAGTGTCATCACACCCAACCGATGCCGGTCTTTTATCTCATCATCAAATCACCTGTGTCACCATGACTACATCACCTGTGTTTCCAAGTTAGCAAATTACCAAATGTGAGGGGGAGAGGGCTAAATCCAAATAGATTTGGAAGGGGAGATAAGGTACTCACTCCCTGAAATAATTCTGAATTTGTTTTTGGTTTTTTTATGTCAAATTCTGACTGTTCATAAGGATATATTACCAATCTTGTGCATCCGAGGAGCAGGAAAATCGACTTTTCGGGCATAAGCCCCCCTCATTCCTAATGAAGGACTTATGCCTGAAACATCAATTCTCCTGCTCCTCAGATGCTGCCTGCCTTACTGTGCTTTTCCAGCATCTGTAGTCCTCACTTTCTCCTATATTAAAAATCTTGACTACCCCAATAAACTACACAAGGTGGCTCTTGTCAGGCAGTGGTAGTGTCCCTTCACCTGAGACAGGAGGCCTGGGTTCAAGTCTCACCAGCCTCACCAACTGAACCTACAAGACATCACTTCCTCAGGAAGTTCATTCTACATACAAACCACTCTCTGTGTAAAAAGAATTGCCCTTCATGTCTTTTTTTTAATCTTTCTCCTCTTACCTTAACATCGTGTCTCCTAGTCTTGAAATTCCCCACCCTAAGGAAAAGATACCTGCCATGCACCTTATTTATAACCCTCACAATTTTGTAAACCTCTATATGGTTACCTCTCAGCCTCCTGTGCTCCGGTGAAAAAGTCCCTGCCTTTCCTGCCTCTCCTTATGACTCAAATTGAGTTATGACCCCACAAACATCTAGGAAAAAGGTTGATACAGAAAAAAGACACACTGAGAGCCAGAGATAGTGGAGTGTGGGTGTTTTGGAGGATTGTAGGTTAAATTTAAACAGGAGTCCCTCTGTTAGCTATTGTGCCATTGTAACATAAAGGCGCCAACGATGAGGGAAGGATTGGCTGATTTGTCAAGCTTGCCCCTGTGGTCTTCCTGCCTCTCTTACACCACAAGCTCCTTCTAAACTTTATTTTATCTTTCGTGCAAGAAGAGATCAAAGGAAATTTGTAGCAGCAGATACAAAGACTGGGCCAAATGATGTGCTGCAGCAGCTGATATATTGTTGCTCAGACCCATTCTACAGCAACTGTGTCTCGGCTTTTTCTTTAAGTGCTGGATTTTAGGACCTAAGCCAGAAAACATTATGACACGCAATGAACGAGGAAATTGTTCATGTGTCAGATCATCCGCCTCCACATTAACCAATTGATTTTGTGATTTTGTGAAAACATCTTGCTGACCACATCGTTCCCCCATTTCAAATTATATGGTCTCCCAGTGCTTCCAAAACCATCAAAGTGTTATCAGAACAAGGGTGATCCAATCAGCACCTCCAGGGTCATACAAGCCTTTGACATGAAGCACAGCAATATTTCTGTAGGTTGTACAACTGATTAGCTAGAGTACAGTTTGAGCACCGGAATAACATCATTATCGAGTTACATCAATGTATAAGCACAAAGCAGTCCCTATCACTTACTGTGTTCATGTTAAAAAGGGAAATCATTCCCACTGAGTGAAAGTCATAACCAGTATTCATATGCAATAATATCAGTTTCAAGGTTAGTAGTTAGTCATAGTCTTAGTCATAGAGCTGTACAGCACAGAAACAGACCCTTCGGTCCAACTCGTCCATGCTGACTAGAACTGATCTTGTCCCATTTGCCAGCATTTGACCCATATTTCTCTAAATCCTTCCTATCATGTACCCATCAGATGCATTTTTAAATGTTGTCACTGTACCAGCCTCCACCACCTCCTCTGCCAGTTTGTCCAATATACAGTACACACTGTGTGAAGAAAAATACCCCTTAGTTCCCTTTTAAATTTTTCCCCTCTCACCTTAAGCCTATGTTTAAGCAATGTCCATTTACCTTGTATGAAATAGTGATGTTTGTCATGTTTTACCATGTTAAAAGTTCGTGTATCCAGAGTTCCTTTATGTGAACTTCTTCAGTGATAGTGATGCTACCTCTGAGCCAGGATGCGTGGGCTCAAGTCCAGAGGATTGTCATAACATCTCTGAACAGGTTGATTAAAAATACCTAGAATGCCAAATTTGCTGCTGAAAGATACACGGAACACTACAACTGTGAATTTCCTTCTAAGCCATGCCCTCCCAGCCTGAAATCTGTCACAGTTCCTTGAGTATCATGAGGTCAGAATCCTGGAAATCCCTCTGTAATATCACAGTGGGACTCCCTACAACCCAATGACTGCAGCAATTCAAGAAGATATCGCCACCTCTTTAAGAGAAATTCAGAACAGGCAATGAATGCAATACCCACGCCACTCTCTTCTATAAAGGTTTCCCTGCATGTCTTTTTGCATCTTTCTCCTCTCTCCTTAAGAATATGCTCCCAACTCTTGAAATTCCTCACCCTAGGGAAAAGGAGGCGAGGATGAAATAGTAGACATGGATTGGAATAGGCCAGCTGGACTGATTGTGGTGCTTATTAAATTCTAAGTTCAAAGTGCATTTAGAGTGTAAGTGGTCACTTGCAGAATGTTGTAAACTAGAAACAAAAACAGAAGGATGTTGGAAAAACACACTTGCTCAGGCAGCATCATTCACAGAAAAAACCCGAGCTAAGGTTTCAGATCCGTGATGTTTTATCAGATGAGTTGTAGGGTCCTAAAGTCATACAACATGGAAACAGACTTTCAGTCCAACCAGTCCATGTCGACCATAATCTCAAACTAAACTAGTCCCACCTCCCTGCACTTGGCTCACATCCCTACAAACATTTATTGTTTGTGTATTTATCTAAATGTCTTTGAAATGTTGCAACTGAACCTACAGACATCACTTCCTCAGGAAGTTCATTCTACATACAAACCACTCTCAGTGTAAAAAAAAATTGCCCTTCATGTCTTTTTTTTTAAATCTTTCTCCTCTTACCTTAACATTATGCCTCCTAGTCTTGAAATTCCCCACCCTAAGGACAAGATACCTGCCATTCACCTTATTTATAACCCTCATGATTTTGTAAACCTCTATAAGGTTACCTCTCAGCCTCCTGTGCTCCGGTGAAAAAGTCCCTGCCTTTCCTGCCTCTCCTTATGACTCAAATTGAGTTATGACCCCACAAACATAGAACACTGCCTGGGGCAGAATTGCTCACTGTGCCTGCAAGTGATTCATTACCCGCTGAAATCTGCACGCCTGAAGCTCAAATTATTACCTGTGAGGGTAACAATATGTGATCACGCAACAAGACTCCTGGATTTTTCTACAAAGCATATGATGGAATTGTAATGAACTAAATAAAGAGAAATGATTTCCACTGGCAAGAGAGGATCAATTACTAAAGGGTTTGAAGTGACTGGATAAAGAGCTAAAAGGGTAGAAAAGGGTATTTTTTTCCTTCTTGTGACATGAGTTGTGGCGATCTGAATACATTACCTGGAAGGCAATTCAGTAATAACTTTCAAAAGGAAATTGGGTAATTATGTGAAAAGGGAAAAATTGCAGATCTATAGAGAGGGTCGGCTAACAGCAAGGATGTGGTACTAAGTGGTTAGCTTTTTCCTAGGGAAGAAACAGGGATGATGGGCCAAATGGCCTCTTTCCATGCTGTCAGATTCTTGGTGCACATTCCATTGTTGATGTCTTACCACTTGGATTCTGGGACCCTGGGACATCAAACAGATGCTCAGACAGATTGAAACTTTGCCTCACACACCAGTCTCAGCATGCTGGCTGTTTTGATCATACCCAAAGTGCACTGAATGAAATGCTGACAGTACACACAGAGAGGCAGCAACTTATCAATTGCAAACATTTCTTATCTGTGCTTCAGTGTCCTAAGAGCCGAGCAGAAAAGATTCCCAATTGTTGCCAAGGAGAGGGAGAGATTCTTCCTCTCTCCTCCTGCAGACAGAAATCTTCAGACAAACAGCAGCCTAAAATACTTGCAATATGCAATGAATTATCGTAAATGTTGATGTTACAATTAGTTTCCAGAATCCCTGTTCATAGAGTCTTGGGTCAAACAGCAAGAAAACAGACTCTTCAATCCAACCAGTCGCTGCCGAACATAATCCCAAACTAAACTAGTCCCACCTGCCTGCTCCTGGCCCATATCCCTCCAAATCTTTCCAATTCATGTACTTATCCAAATGTCTTTTAAACATTATAATTGTACTCACATCCCCAACCTGCTCAGAAAGTTCATTCCGCATCTGAACCACTCTCTGTGTAAAAGGTTTGTCCCTCACCTTAAACATCTGCCCCCTAGTCCTGAAATCTCCCATCCCAGGGAAAAGACAACTACTGTTAACTTTATCTATAACCCTCAATATTTTATAAACTTCCATAAGGTCTCCTCTCAACCTCTAGTGAAAGAAATCCCTGCCTATCCAACCTTTCCATATAACTCAAACCTTCTATACCTAGCAATATCCTCGTAAATCCTCTGCAGCTTAATAATATCCTTCCCATTACTGGGCCACCAGAACTTGACACAGTACTCCAGTTCTCCAGAAAGGGCCTTATGTAATAGACAACTTTTTGCTTTCCAAAGTAAGCACTACCAGTTTTAAGTTTAGAACTGTATAGATATTGTCCTCATAATCCATTTCCTGCATGTGATTACACACCTCTGAAGTAAGTGGGACCTGAACCAAGGCAAGCAAGCCCAGAGGTAGAGACACTACCACTGCACTACAAGAGCCCTTGAAGCAGTACATTGTAATTGATGATGGGTTCCATTATAATTGATTGCAATAGTCTGGTCCTAACAGGAGATTTCATAGTCAGTCATAGATCCAGAGTTTAAACAGGTTCCTTTAATGAGAATGTCTCTCTCTATATTACAATTCCGCTTTTTGCTATCTGTTTCTTGTTGCTTCACAAGTTCTTTCTCAATCCCACTTCTCTTTTAATTTGCTCCCTTGCTCATTTTGTGTCCTTCTCTTCCAGTAGTTTTCTCTTTTTGTCTATTTCTGCATGCTTTTAGTTACACTGATTTCCCACTCTCTTTCCATTTTGATGATCTCTCTTTTGGTTATCTGCTTACTTTCTCAATCTCTATCTGAGGAGTGATGTTGGATGAATATTTCCAGTTGGATTAATGATCCAAGAATATGAGTTGGTGGCTGTTGTAGAAGTGGAACTCCAGTTTATAAATACACCTGAAATGAAAAAAGATGGTCACATGAAGAGTGGCCTGTGGCAACACTGGACTTAAACACGAGATTGTGTTTAAAAAAAAGACCATCTGGTTCACTCATGTCCTTAACAGAAGAAAAGCAATGGCAAATAGGAGGAAACAAAATTACACAGGATCGACTTAATGGCATAGAGTTAGACAATGTTAACAGCATGTGAAGAAGCCCAGCACGTCTATGTTGGTCAGCATCATAGAGTCATAGAGATGTACAGCATGGAAACAGACCCTTCGGTCCAACTCATCCATGCCGACCAGATATCCCAACCCAATCTAGTCCCACCTGCCAGCACCCGGCCCATATCCCTCCAAACCCTTCCTATTCATATATCCAACCAGATGCCTTTTAAATGTTGCAATTGTACCAGCCTCCACCACTTCCTCTGGCAGCTCATTCCACACACGTACCACCCTGTGTGTGAAAAGGTTGCCCCTCAGATCTCTTTTATATCTTTCCCCTCCCACCCTAGTTCTGCCCTCTCGTTCTGGACTCCCCCACCTCAAGGAAAAGACTTTGCCTATTTACCCTATCCATGCACCTCATGATTTTATAAACCTCGATAAAGTTAGCCCTCAGCCTCCGATGCTCCAGGGAAAACAGCCCCAGCCTGTTCAGCCTCTCCCTATAGCTCAAATCCTCTAACACCTTTTTTGAGGTATTTTAGGTGTTGGAGGTGATTTCCTCAAATTCCAGGAGCAGCAATTATTGTTTTGTATGCTGCTGTATTGTTTTGGAACTTTTGGTCACCAAACATCCACCTATTCTAATCCTCCTCTGTGGTTACAATTCTATGATTTTTATAGAAGGCAATTCTCACTTGATCTTGCCCACATGGGACTCCAAAGCCATGGTAATGTGGTTGACACTTGACTGCCTTCTGAGCACTTAGGAATGGGCTAGACTGAACAACACTCAAGAAGCCTCACACCATCCAACAACAAGCATTTTAACTGGTTCCGTGGCCCCAATAAATGCAGTGAACGGGGTTGATGTGACCGAGATTAAATTGCCATCACTCGAATCAAGTTTATTTTTAAACATTAAGTCGAAAATGATTGATGGAACTTTTGTCCCTTTGCTAATGTCAAACGTGTCAACACCCCCGAAACAGTGTTAAAAGTTATAGTTTTAATCTTGAAGGAGTGAGAGCCGTTTAATACAGACAGGATCAGCCCCTATCCGGGAGGGAATGGCTTGGTTCTCACTGGGTTGCTCAACTATGAGGCCCAGTTAATGCTCAGGGAGCAAGAATTCGTATCCTGCTTTGGTAGATGGTTTGATTTAAATTACGAAGAAGCTGGGATTATGAGTGTTGTCCGTTCTGAAGAAAGATTAATTCTGTCTACAGATCTGCTGAATTTCTGATCGCTTACAATATTCTGTCTTACGTGTTTCCGCATGGGTGTTTTGGTGGTGAAATATTAATAAAGTTATTTACACAACTGGCGTTTTCACTAATGGTGCATTTTCACACACACACACACACACACACGGTGCTGGGGAAAATAAGCCACACCGCTGTATGACAGTAATGCAGAGCTGTATAAAAAGAACAGAATATATATAAAAACCAGGAGGTTAGATCTCCTCAATTCAGAAAAAAGAAATAAAAAAAAACAAAAATAGAACTTGCTGAAAAAGCTCAGCAAGTCTGGCAGCGGCTGTGCAGAGAAATCAGAGTTAGTATTTGGAGTCCAGTGCCCCTTTCTCAAGTGAGCAATAAATACTGCCCTAGTCACACACTAAAGGGAAGGTCTTGACCTAGTGGTATTATCAGAGACCCAGGTCATGTTCTGGAGAAGCCGAGTTTGAATCCTGCCGGGCAGATGCTGGAATTTGAATTCAATTAAAATCTGGAATTAGGAGTGTGATTGTGACCTTGAAATTGTTGCGAAAAATCCATGTGGTTCCCTAATGTCCTTCAGGGAAGGAAGCTGCCGTCCTTCCCCTGTGGCTCCAAACCCACGGGCATTGTGAATCACAGAACAATCCCTATACAATGTAGTGTGGATCAGGCCATTTGGCCCAACAAGTCCGCAATGACTAACCCACACAGACCCTTTCCCCTACCTTATTACTCTACATTTATCCCTAACAAATGCACCTTACCTGCACACCCCTCAACATTATGGGCAATTTAGCTAATCTGCAAATCTTTAGATTGTGGGTTGACTCCTAATTGCAATAAATGCTGGCTCAGCCAGCAACTCCCACATCCGTGAACGATAGTTTTTTTAAAAAAAAAACATACTTGAAGCTACAATATTTGTCTGGTCCTGGCGAAATTACTTAACAGACGCCGCCAGATGATGAATAAGATATTTCCCTGGAATCTCTAACAATTAAAGTCCTGATCGGTTCCATTTACAGAGTCCCATGTTGGTTGAGCACAGGCAGTGATTAATCTTTCCAGGTTGGGCGTTAGCGAAGAAACGAAAGTTTCGTTAATTGTTTACATTTAAAAACATAACGTGCGGTTTAATCGCCTTCACCACATTAAGTCGATTTTTAACGGAAAATTGTAATATGTACACAACCAAACCTCCTTAAAAAAACCGAAAGAACTGCGGAGGCTGGGAATCAGAATATTTTTAAAAAGATATTATTAAAAATTCACCCATATAAAGGCGGTGCTCCAGGTTTAAATATAAAAACCCAATCTACACTCGAGTTTGTATTGGTATGAGGATTGTTGCTGGGCTAAACTGTCGATTTTTTATTCCTGCAGCCTATGTTTAATATAGATATAGAGAGAATTATCGAGGTCAGAGGTCGCTCGACACCAGGTTATAGTGGAACAGGTTGATTTGAAGTAACGAGTTTTCGGAGTAGCGCTGGTGTCTTTAACCCGGTGTCGTGTGAGTTCTGACCTTGTCCACCCCAGTGCAACACTGGTACCTCCACCTCATCATTACCCACCGGGAGAAACTGCTGGTTTTGTTGCAAATCGGTTTTACTGATTGAATTTAGGGTAATAACAGGAACGTGACGGCAGTTTGCCTGTGAGGTTTGGAGATTAGCAAATAAAGCTGTGTTTTCGTATAAAATGTTTTTTAAAAATCTTACCGGCAGAATAAGGTCCCCCTTCTATGGGATGGCTGGGGGCGAGGTGAATAAATATTCATTCCGCCAGGTTTTGTAGATATCGCCAATTCACTGCGGTTAATGTTGATGAATTTCCCGGGGATTATCGGTTGGGTATTACTGTGATTTGACTGTAAACTCGCTGTTCGTGTGGATTGAGAGTGCACGACCATATTTATTTGGGAGGGTCGCTGTTGTTTGTAAAATGGTCGTTTTTAAAATTAAAACCAAGAGGTGCACACGTTGGAAATCTGAAACAGAAATTGCCGATAAACGTTCCCACGAAGAGTTTTTTTTTACTGGCCTGGAAATGTGAACTCTCCAAGTCTTTCTCTCCACAGAATGCGCCAGAGTTACTGAGCTCCCTCTGCAAGTTGTGTGATTATTTCGTTTCTTGTATCTCAGCGCCTGTTTCTCCTGGTCACTGACTCCCCCATTAAACAATTCGTCCTCCGATGTGTACACCGTTTTCAATTGCTGCGCTGTATACTTCCACATCAATCTATGTATTTGTTACAAATTATAAATGTTCAGACACACGGCGAGTGGGTATTGAACCCCGACAGTCTGTCCCTGACTGGGCCCTGAGTGCTCCTTAGCACTGGCTCCCACCATGCTTACAGTTCCAAATATTCTCATGTTCAATAAATTCTAAACTTCAGGTTTATACTCTGTCGCAATGTGCTAAAATGAACCGTACATTTACTTTTTTAGAAACAGTAGCAGGAACACACAGATTGTAGAACCAGCCAGAGTCAGTGCCCTGAACTGGGAGACTCTAAATCTCCTGGATATATATATTTCCTCTTTTTTTTCCACGCTCTCTTCATTACCCTTTGATCAATTCAAACATGCCCACGGGATAAGAGAGACAGAGAGAGCAGGTATATCCTCTTAAATCCATGGAAAACCAAATAACAGTATATATATATATATATTTTAAAAAACACATCTCGTATATATTGAAATTGTTAAATTAAATCCATGCTTTGCAAAACAAAAAAAAAACCAAAAGATTTAATTTGGATCCAATTTTTTTAAAAGTCATTTAAAACGGAGTCGAAAACACATCCCATTCTGAATCCTCCATGGACTTGATTTAAAATATTTCAGATCTCGGGAAAATCTCAACCAGGCTACTTTTATTTTGTAAGAAACCAGATTGGGGTGAAAATTCCGCAACATACACCACAATTCTCTGGCTTTGTTTCGTTCAAAATTTAAAAAAAGAAAGTCCATCTTTTGATGTTTAAAAAGGGGTGAAACTGTTTGGATTTGTCAGCGTTCGGCTATGGGCCGAGGCTCCCAAATGTGATTTTGTAACGGCGCTGATGTTCCAGACCGGGATTCCCGGGAGATTTACCAAGATCTCAGTGAAATTCAGGAAATACCTCCCCTCTTTTTTTCCCCTTCCCCTTCATATCAATTACCCCCCTCGCTTAAACCACCAAGAGAATTAAATCCCGGGGTCTCGGTAAGAAGTGCTCACTGCAATGCTGCCAAATATATTGCCAAATTGCTGTTTAAATATTCTACACACTTACAGCATCGAACTATATTTTTTTTCAAAAACACCCAAATTTAACTCTCAACGAAGTAGAAACAATAACACTTCTCTCAGAGAGAGAGAGAGAAATTTACAAATATACATCTGTACACAGCAACAGGCCACCCACTGAATTACATGCAGCCACATCAACTGAATCTTCCCAAAGAGAACACAGTTTAACATTCCCAGCATGGAACACCTCACACAAATTCACACGAGGCCATTAATATGTACAATACTGAATAAACCGACCGAGTGCTTGAGAAATCACACACAGCGTGTAAGTTTAAGGAAATCCTTTATTTAAAAAAAACAAAACTTACATACCCCTCCTCCCCCACTGTTGCTATTTTAGTTTTTAAAATTAAAATAACGCTTCCTGATAATTCATTTTGTCCCCTGCGTTAGCCTAGTTTTGAACCCCTCGCCCCGATCATCGACAGATCGTTTTATTTTATATTTTTCTCCAAAGGTGACGCTGAGAATTTACGGTCTCTCTCTCTCTCTCTGAGAGTAACCTGCACAGATCTGTGTGATAGCAGGGCGCGGGTCTCAGACCGAATCCTGCGCATTGCAAAAATCCGCATTTCAGCTCAACCAGCCGGCCAGGAATCCCAATGAATTCAAGAGTCCAGCCGCGGGCAAATCTGAAAGGAGTGCTTAGGAAACCTTTGTATTGACCACTTTTTCACCCCACAGGTCAGGGGACTGTGCGGCCATTCAGCCCCTCTAAAACCTTCGTTATTAAACTTTAGACACACAACCCCGGAAAGGTCTTTCTGTTAGAGCACCTTCCAATCTTTTCCCGTTCACCGAAGGCTGGAGAGATCGATTCCATTTATATAGCGCCTTGCACGACCCCGGGCCTCCCAAAAGCGCGAATGAAGTACTATTTTTATTCAGGAATGGAATAAGCAGCGATTGACTTGGAACTAGTGCGCGGCCTGTCCTCCTCTAAACCGTGTCAATGAAAAACACAACATTTTAGATGGACCCCTCCGATCCCGCTCTCCCAAACCCAGGCAGTGAATTTTTGGCAATCTTCCTGGAGATGACAAGAACATCAAAGAGCGAAGCGAAACTTTCCGTTTGTCCGCTCCCAGTAATTTAGCCAACTTGTTTATATACGGAAAGTGTCAATCTCCGAATCGGCTGGAGCTGGATCCAATGTTCTGCCGGCTCAGTGCGGGGAACCCGCTGTCAGAGAGCTCCAGGGTGACACCCCTCTGTCCAGCTCCCTCACTGAGGGGACACTCAGTGTTGGCGGTTTCTCTACAGCAGCGGGGAAGGGTTTCATTTATTCCCATAGAAGTGCCCTACCGTCTGAAAAGGGTTGAGATCACCGAACAGTTGTTTGCAAACTTCACGGGGAAAAACATTGCACCTCGACACTGTCAAACAGAACTCCAAACCTGACAGAATCATTTAAAATAAAGAACTGCGGACGCTGGAAACCCGAAACAAAAACAGAAATTAGCGAGTGTTGAGAAGATGTGTAGCTCAGGTTGAGGTCCTGAATGCAAGTTTGCTCAGTTCGCTGGAAGGTTCGTTTTCATCTTCCAAACTTACATCCAAAACCAGAAATTGCTGCGCAAACTTCGAAATAGTTCAGAAGATGGGTTCGAAGGTGGGCTGGAAACTCTGTTTCTCTCTGCAGAGACTTGTTGAGTTTCTCCAGCATTCTTTGTGCTCGTTTTGGTCTGCACATGGTGTTAAATAGGGAGCTATACACACACACACAGACACACACACACTCACAGACACACATGCACACAAATACATACACACACATAAATACATGTACACATGTACACACACATTCACACAGGCAAACACACACACAGACACACACATACACACAGATACACACACACTCACAGACACACATGCACACAAATACATACACACACATAAATACATGTACACATGTACACACACATTCACAGGCAAACACACACACAGACACACACATACACATGCTTATATACACACACATACACACAGACACACAAACACTCAGACACACATGCACACAAATACATACACACACATAAATACATGTACACATGTACACACACATTCACAGGCAAACACACACACAGACACACATATACACACACACATACACACACACACACACTCACAGACACACATGCACACAAATACATACACACACATAAATACATGTACACACATACACACATTCACACAGGCAAACACACACACAGACACACATACACATATTTATATACACACACATACACACAGATACACACACAGACACACACATACACAAAGATGCACATGCACACAAATACATACACACACATAAATACATGCACACATGTACACACACATTCACACAGGCAAACACACACAGACACATACTTATATACACACACACATACACACAGATACACACACAGACACACAGACGCACATGCACACAAATACATACACACACATAAATACGTGTACACACATACACACACATTCACACAGTCAAACACACACACAGACACACACATACACATACTTATACACACACACATACACACAGATACACACACAGACGCACATGCACACAAATACATACACACACATAAATACATGTACACACATACACACACATTCACACAGGCAAACACACACAGACACACAGATACGCACAGACGCACATGCACACAAATACATACACACATAAATACATGTACACACATACACACACATTCACACAGGCAAACACACACAGACACACACATACACATACTTATATACACACACAGATACACACAGATACACACACAGACGCACATGCACACAAATACATACACACACATAAATACATGTACACACATACACACACATTCACACAGGCAAACACACACACAGACACACACATACACATACTTATATACACACACACATGCACACAGACACAAACAGATATAATAAAGGCAAATTGTTCCATTTTGCTCACATTTAATGAAGGAGAATTTTGATACTGTTGGGTTTCAAACTACAAATCCTTTCCTATGTCAGATAAGTGACAAACACTGGAACCACACACTCACATTACATAAAGCATCCTGAAAACACACAGCAATTGCACATTTCAATTGCAGTTATATTGATATCTACACACATATTGCAACATAGAACAAGCAAGCATTCTTATTTTAAAATTCATTCACAGGATGTGGATATAACCCAGCAATTATTGCCCATCCCTAATTGCCCAGAGGGCAGTTAAGAGTCGACCACATTGCTGTGGGTCTGGAGTCACATGTAGACCAGACCAGGGAAGGACGGCAAGTTTCCTTCCCCAGTGATTTTGGTGAACTCGATGGGCTGTCCTTACCCCTAACAATTGCCACGATTTCATCTTCATTTAACCCTTAATGCCAGATTTTGTACTGAATTCAAATGCCACCATCTGCTACAGCAGGATTTGAACCCTACAATGTTATATGGTCTCTGAATTAATAAATCTACAGATAATACCACTAGGGCGTCACCTCCCACTGATAACAGTTCTGTACTTTCTTACAAAGCGATACGCCAGCATATTTTTCGAAAGAACATTCAATACCAATATTTTAAGAGAAACAAATTTGAGGGACTGTGCAGAAAGCAACTGATGTAGATGCTGCAATACACAGACTACTTCAAAAGTACCTAATGGGAGGTATTGGAAATCCTGGGTTTGTGAAATGAGATATTCAATTGCAAGTATTTCTTTAATTGGACAGCAGCAGATGCACAGTTATTCATTTCTCTTTCCATATGCTTTGACACATGTCTGCACAAAAACAAATGCAACCAAATATTCACTCAGAGGGGGAAATGGATTAAAACTCAACCCCCACCTAGTGTCCACCAATCAACACACCCACAAAGACGACATCTTGCTAGGCTAAAAAAAAACACAAGGTTCAAGTATTGTTTCCCCCCCGAAGCCATCTTTAGAAGAGCAATCAAGTTGTTGACCAACGGATCCAATCAACCTCTATCAATTGGTTTACAACAGACCCAGATGGAGAGCTTTGGGAAATGAGGGAATAAAAATGATTCACTCAGATGCTCTATCTCAGGTAATGGATACTTATCTTGAGTATGGGATTATCGGTTACGTTGCAAAAATGTGTTTACATAGATTTTACAATCTATCTGGCCCAATAGTTCTGTCTCTCTATTTGTGCCTCCCACAATCAGTTAACCCAATCAGCATATCCTTCTATTTGTCTCTCCCTCCTGTGGCCACCTAGTTTCCTCTTAACCATCTCTCTGTTACTCACTTTGACCACTCCCTGCGTTAGCAAGTTCCACATTCTCACTGCTCTCTGGGTAGAGTGGTCTCTTCTGAAGTCACCTTGTTTTGTGTTCCCTCACAAGTAGGGAGGTGTCTAAGCCTAACTTATCAATAGTTCTTCACGAATTTAAAAGCTTTCATTAGGCTTTTTTTCCAAGAGCAAAAGAGCTTCATTGTGCAATAACTGACCCTTATAAATATCATTTTGTGGGGGTACCCAACATCAATATAATGACTCCAGCATCCACTTAATTGTGTCCAGAATGGGACCCACGTTGCTAAGATTGTATGAGACTACACAATCATAACAAAGCAAGCTGTAGAGTCACAGAGATGTACAGTACAGAGCCAGACCCTTCAGTCATAGAGTCACAGAGATGTACAGAACAGAGCCAGACCCTTCAGTCATAGAGTCATAGAGATGTACAGCATGGAAACAGACCCTTCAGTCCAACCTGTCCATGCTGACCAGATGCCCTTAATAAATCTAATCCCATTTGCCAGCCTTTGGACAATATTCCTCCAAACCCTTCCTACTCACGGTAAGGTCCCAGGGAGCATTGCTGAACAAAGAGACCTTGGAGTGCAGGTTCATAGCTCCTTGAAAGTAGAGTCACAGGTAGATAGGATAGTGAAGAAGGCATTTGGTATGCTTTCCTTTAATGGTCAGAGTATTGAGTACAGGTGTTAAGAGATAATATTGCGGCTGTACAGGACATTGGTTAGGCCACTTTTGGAATATTGTGTGCAATTCAGGTCTCCTTCCTATTGGAAGGATGGTGTTAAACTTGAAAGGGTTCAGAAAAGATTTACAAGGATGTTGCCAGAATTTGAGGATTTGGGATACAGGGAGAGGCTGAACAGGCTGGGGCTGTTTTCTCTGGAGCATCGAAGGCTGAGGGGTGACCTTATAAAGGTTTATAAAATCATGAGGGGCCTGGATAGGGTAAAAAGACAAAGTCTTTTCCCTGGGGTGGGGCAGTCCAGAACTAGAGGGCATAGGTTTCGGGTGAGAGGGGAATGATATAAAAGAGATGTAAGGGGCAACTTTTTCACACAGACATTGGTGCGTGTATGGAATGAGCTGCCAGAGGAAGTGGTGGAGGCTGGTACAACTGCAACATTTAAAAAGCATCTGGATGGGTATATGACCAGAAAGGGTTGAGAGAGAGAGTTTGGATCAGTGGTGCTGGAAGAGCACAGCAGTTCAGGCAGCATCCAAGGAGTAGCAAAATCGCGTTTCGGGCAAAAGCCCTTCATTTATTCCTGATGAAGGGCTTTTGCCCGAAACATCGATTTTGCTGCTCCTTGGATGCTGCCTGAACTGCTGTGCTCTTCCAGCACCACTAATCCAGAATCTGGTTTCCAGCATCTGCAGTCATTGTTTTTACCAGGGTTTAGAGAGAGATGGGCTGGCAAATGGGGATATTTGGTCGGCATGGACGAGTTGGACCAAAGGGTCTGTTTCCATGCTGCACATCTCTGTGACTCTATGACTCATATACCCATCCAGATGCCTCTTAAATGTTGCAATTGTACCAGCCTCCAACACATCCTCTGGCAGCTCATTCTATATACACACCACCCTCTGGGTGAAAACGTTGCCGCTTAGGTCCCTTTTAAATCTTTCTACTCCCACCTTAAACCTATGCCCTCCAGTTTTGGACTCCCTGAACCAGGGAAAAAACCTTGTCTATACACCCAATCTATGCCCCTCATGGTTTGTAATCCTCGGTAAGGTCAGCCCCCAGCCTCTGACGCTCCAGGGAAAATAGCCCCAGCCAATTCAGTCTCATCCTATAACCCTCCAACCCTGGCAACATCCTTCTAAATCTTCTCCGAACTCTTTCAAGTTTCACAATATCCTTTCCTGTAGCAGAGAGACCAGCATTGCATGCAGCATTCCAAACGTGGCCTAACTAATGTCATGTACAGCTGCAACGTGACCTCCATACTCAATGCACTGACCAATAAAATTGTTAGAAAATGCCCCAGCCCAAGCTCCTGGACTATTAACCAAATGGTGTGCAATTCACCCGTATCACTAAGATCTATATATCTTATGTGTAGGGCTATAAATAGAATCTTTGGGAGTTTAAAACATTTGCCATTGTATAGGCCTTTGGTGTGACCATATCTGGAACATTATGTGCAGTTTTGGTCTCCTGACCAGAGGAAGGGTGTTCTGGTCAAACAGGGAGTGCAGCAAAGGTTTGTCAGACTGATCCTTGGGGTGGCGGCACTGATGCATGAAGGGAGATTGGGATCTCATCGAAACCCATAAAATTCTAACAGGACTAGACAAGGTAAATGCAGGAGGGATGTTCCCAATGGTGGAAGAATCCAGTCCCAAGGATCACAGTCCAAGATTAGGGGACTAAGCCATTTCGGATTGAGATGAGGACAACACCCACTGAGTTTTGGGTCTTTCTTGCCACTACAGAAAGTAGTCAAGGCTAAAACACTATCCAATTTTAAGAAGGAGTTGAATATAGCACTTGGGGAGAAAGGAATCAATGATTTGGAGGAAAAGCAGGACAGAGTATTGATTAGATTTCTTACAGTGTGGAAACAGGCCCTTCGGCCCAACAAGTCCACACTGACCCACCGAAGCGCAACCCACCCAGACCCATTCTCCTACATTTACCCCTTCACCTAACACTAGGGGCAGTTTAGCATGGCCTATTCACCTAACCTGCACATTTTTGGACTGTGGGAGGAAACCCACGCAGACACGGAGAGAATGTGCAAACTCCACACAGTCAGTCGCCTGAGTCGGGAATTGAACCCGGATCTCTGGCGCTGTGAGGCAGCAGTGCTAGCCACCGTGCCGCCCACATGAGTTGGATGATCATATTGAATGGCTCATTTTTTAATGATTAGATTACCTACAGTGTGAAAACAGGCCGTTCGGCCCAACAAGTCAACACTGACCCTCCGAAGAGTAACTCACCCAGACCCATTTCCCCTCTGACTGATGCACTTAACGCTATGGGCAATTTAGCATGGCCAATTCACCTGACTTTGGACTGTGGGAGGAAACCCACATAGACACAGGGAGAATGTGCTAGCTCCACACAGACAGTCACCCAAGGCTGGAATCAAACCTGGGTGCCTAGTGCTGTGAGGCAACAATGCCAACCACTGAACCACCATGCCACCCTACTGGGCTGGAAGGACTGAATGGCCTACTCTTGCTTCTATTTTTATATATCCATCCCCTTATAGAAGACAATGAACAGGTTTATCAGTAGTATTCTGACATAGTTATATCTCAAAGCTGTGGCTGACCTGAAGATCCAGAATTAGGCACCTATTCACCATCAAGGCTGATTCCTGTGATATCCAGCAAAAGTAATGCCTCTCTGCATCCTACAGACAGATTTACAACTTCAATCAAGTTAGAAACATGGAAAAAGGAGTGAGAGTAGGCCATTCAGCCCTTCGAGCGTGCCATGCCATTCAATATGGTCATGCCAGATCATCCAATTCAGTGCCCTGTTCCTGGGTTCTCCCCATACCCATGTCCCCAACTTGAAAAAGAACATGTGGAAAAACATGATCCCTGGAAGCTATGTGTTGGGCTGAGGATATAGCTTTTCCCTGACTTAACGCACACATTCCAAAGAAACTTTCATTTACCCTGCAATTCCTGATGAAGGGCTTTTGCCCAAAACGTCAATTCTCCTGCTCCTCGAATGCTGCCTGACCTGCTGTTCTTTTCCAGCACCACTCTCTTGACTCTAATCTCCAGCATCTGCTGTAGTCACTTTCATGTGGAAAACAACCCCTGTCTGCCCAATCTCTCTTTATAACTCTCCAGCTCAGGCAACATCCTGATAAATCCCCACCTTCACTTTTTCCAGCACTATCACATCCCTCCTGTAATGTGGATTCCAGAACTACACACAATAGGTGATTCCAAGGTTATTGGGGTTGGTTGTTTGAAGGCAGGGGCATGGGCAATGAGGAAATAGTAAAACATGTCTAGTCATGGTTGTCCAACTATCAAATCAGTTGACTTTTTCGCAACTGAGAATCAATATTACATCTTTTCAACAAACCACTGACCTGCAAACAAGGCATTCTTCCAAATCCTACCTTTGATTGAGGGACATCCATTTTATCTACTTTACCTCATAGTAATGCAACGAGGCAAGCAGATGATCAGGAAGAGCTCCCTGATGTGAAAATAGGAAGAGGAGTCAGCCATTCAGTCCATCAAACCTGGCCCACCTGTCTTGATTATGGTTGATTATTTCCTCAATGCCTTTTCTTTGTATGACCTACATACCTCTCAGTGTCATTAGTCTCTAGAAACCAATTGATTTCTGTCTTAAATCTGCTCAATGACTATACTTCCATCATCTTCCAAAGATGCACCATCCTCTGAGGAAGAAATTACTCCTTGTCTCAGTCTCAAATGTTCTGCCTGTCATCCTGAGATTATGACCCCTGGTTCTATAATCACCAGCTAGGGGAAACATCCTACCTATATTCACCCTGTCGATAACCACTCTATCTATAGCCTGTCACTCTCTGTGAGAATTTTGTGAAAATCAATGAGCTTACCTCACATTCTTGGGTACCTCAAATGGTTACACGTTCAATTCAAAACCACAAGCTTTATTTTCAAACCCCACTTCAAAAATGTAAGTACATAATCAATTGGGGGAACACTATATTGTTGGAGATGCTGTCTTCTCACAAACTTTGAAGGCTGTCTTTTGGATAAAACATGATACTCACCTCTCAGGTGGGATATGAAAGACCCGTGGCATTATTTGGACATTCACTGGTGTTCTGATCAATATTTACTCCTCAATCAACACCACAGGCAGATGATCCCATCAATATCACCTCTCTGTTTGTAGGAGATTGCTGTATTTCTACACTTCATAAGTACTTCATTGTCTGTAAAGTGCTTTGGGATATCCAAAGGTGCTTTAAGTAAAAAGTTTCTCTCTCTCTCTCTCTCTCTCTCTGTCCTTCCCCCCACCCCCTGCTCCATTGCAAAGAATGCCATGACTGTTATAAGCCTCTTTGCATAGAACAAACACCAAACATGCCTACAAGAGAGGACACTGCTCTTAGTGGAAGTTCTTGACATGAGAGGGTGAATAAATTGCTTACGCTAAGTGTGAGAACACAATCAGTTCACACGGAGTGGCTTTACAACAACCAACATGCTATGATTTTCTTTTCAACATGGATTATGTCCGTCAACATGAACTAGTCAAATATTACTGACCTCTAAAGTAGATTATTTGAATACGTTCGCACTGAGTGGAGTAGAAATTCCTCTAGTTAAGCAATTTCTTAACACTCTTTCTGATTGGTGAGGCTAGAGAGATTCGGGGAATCCTGCTCCTGCTTGAACTACAGAAGGGGTTCATCCCCCTCCCCCACCCTTTGTTGAAATAGATTTGGAATCTGTCTCTATTTCGGTCATGAATCTTGCTCTGACTAGCTCCCAGTGTCGGACAGAGCGAGAGAAAATGAAGACTGGCCAGCTAAACAGTATCAGCAACGATATCCACAGGAGTGCACATCTGACAAATCCCTCACTTTGTGTATAAGTGTTTCTCTGTTCACTCTATGTCATGAATTGTTGTGTTAAGAGTGAGCTATGCTCCTCTTATTACCCTAATTTCCTGCTAGTCCACTTGAATGAATGACCTAAAGTGGTGTGGCCTTTCGCCCTGCGTGTCAAACGCCTAACTAGCTCATAAAGCCAGCTTTGATTTCTTTATGTTGTGTTTATTACCGTGTGTCCCATTCCATAGGTTAGTCTTCTTAACAGCCAAGTGACTTAGAAACAGTGCAAGATGATTTTAAGACTTATTTTAACACTCTAGAAAACCTTCTGATATTCTACAAGTCCAGAAAAAGGGGATTTTACCTTAATGTTTTAGTTAAGCCAGTTAAGGATGATGTCGGGAAACATTTCACAAAAAAAGGTAGAGAAATCTGGAATTCTTTCATACAAAAATTGATCAGCCGGAGGGGTCAGTTGCAAGTTATTAGGTCATAGCATTAAGGGTTACAGGAACAAAGTGGGTAGATGCAGCTAAAATGCACATCACCCATCATCTCTATGAATAATAGAACTGGCCCAAGGGGGCTGAATGGCCTCAACCTGATACCTGTTCCTGGAAACCACAGTGCCTATAGTGTGCAGGCATGATGTGGAGGAGCCAGTGTTGGACTGGAGTGGACAAAGTTAAAAATCACACAACACTAGGTTATAGTCCAACAAGTTTATTTGGAAGCACTAGCTTTTGGAGTGCCGCTCCTTCCAAATAAACCTGTTGAACTGTAACCCAGTATTGTGTGATTTTTAACTATAGTGCACAGGTAAGCCTGACTGCTTCTGTGACAAGTTGCCATTCTGGTGTTATTGTAGCAGGGTTTGTTTTAATGGCTGCTCCAAAAGACAGCACTCCAACACAGCAATGTTCCCTCAGCAATGCACTGGAGTGTAAACCCTGACTTTTGTCTTCAAGTGGAACCCAAGACTTTCCAGCTCAGAAGCGACCCATTGCGATGCAACAAACACCTATCATCACAAAGTCCTAGGCTTAGAGTCTTTTTAAAGACATGGAATAGTTGCTAGAAATTTTAATTTGATGCATTAATTTGTTTTGTTGTTTCTGCAGTTTGCTAATGTGCTTCAATCCCCACACCGGCTGACGTTACCACGAAGGACTCTCTTTCTCAATCTCTCCTGAGCCATGGTGACCCTCAGGTTAAACCACCACCAATCTTCTCTCTCTCTCTCTAATGAGAGGGCAGCCCTATGGTCTGGTTAGATTATGGCGACTTGAATTAATTGTTGTTGACCTTTTGGGGAAGGGATAACTCTGTGAATATAGACTTTGCTGTAGTAACTTGAAAACAACAGAAAGTTCTGGAAACATTCAGAACAGGTTGCAGCACCTGTGGAGAGAGAATCAGTGTTAGCATTTCAAGTCTAGAGTGACTCTTCTCTACAGATGCTGCCAGACCTGCTGAGTTTCGCCAGCACTTTCTGTTATTATTTCAGAACTGCAATGATTTTATTTTATTCCAATGTTCACTTCTGTGTCAATGAGTGGCAGTGTTCAGAGTAAGAACATCTTACAACTGTCCGTGTCACTTACACACAATCTGCTCCTGTTCTATCTTTGTACAAGAGTCAAAATTGACTGGATAATAGCAGCTGTTAAAAATAAGGCTCAAGGAAATACAATGCAAGCGTGTGTTAGCCGCACTAATTGAAAAATCTACCCAGTCTGAGGATATTCAATGGATATTTAGTGCAGTGGCTTTGTAACAGGGTTCATAATCCAAAACCATGGATTCATAATCCAGGAGAATATGGGTCCTAATTCCCACTAGTTTAAGTATTTGAATTTAGTCCTTTTTTTAAAAAAAATGTTGGGGCCAACAGAAGTAACTATAAAGTTGTCAGATTGCCACAACAAAACTGAACTGTTTCACTAATGCCGCATAAATGCAATCCTCACTCTGCCTGGCCTACATGTCACTCCAATCCCAGGGCAATGTGGCTGCCTAATATACACCCACAAAAAAATGATCCAGCAAGCCATTCAGTTGTATTGAATTACTCAAAGCTTTAGGAGATACAGCACTATCTTCTTAGGGCAGGCTTACCAGTAATGCCTATGTCCTGAGAATGAATGGAACAAAAAGACTAGAAATTCTATGGAATTTTATCCTGTCTGTCTGTCTGTCTCTCTCTCCTCCCTTTATACACAACAGTCAAGTTCTGTTACATTAATTCTTAGAATATGAGTAATGCTGGCACAGCCCCATATGTACATGTGGAGACAGAATTAGGAGGAGGCTGCATTGAAGAGTGTGGTGCTGGGAGTGCACAGCCAGTCAGGCAGCTCTCAAGGTGCAGACAGGTCAACACTTTGAGCATAAGCTCAGCCCCTTAGGTCTACACCACCACTGAGTCAGATCATTGCAGATTTGATTACTCCACAGTCCTGCCTACCCACTATAATCTCTCACACCTTACCTATCCAGAATCCTTTTACCTCACCTTTAAAATAATCAAACAACTCTGTTCCACCACCTTTTGAGAAAGAGAGTTCCAAAGACATTGACTGTCCCTCCATATTTGCCGTGAGAAGGTGGTGGCAGTGGACGTTTTGCTCGGTTTGCCAATATTATTGATCTTTAATAACTCTGCAACTTGTCATAGCATTTCGGAGGATATTGGAAGTTAACCACAACCTGTGTGACAGGAGTCAAATGTAGGCCAGACTGACCTTCCCATCCTTGATGAGCATTCATGAAAATTATGTTTTTACAATAATCTGACAGCTCTGCAGACAGTTATTCTCCTGATGACAGTCTGCAAATGACAAGATGTATCAAATTCAACATCACATGATGATTGGCTGAACTCATAATCTAATAACGCATGACAATCCAAAGACAGGAATCCCCAACATGGCAGCTGGGAAATTTAAATCTAGTTATAGAGTCATAGAGTCATAGAGATGTACAGCATGGAAACAGACCCTTCGGTCCAACCTGTCCATGCCGACCAGATATCTCAACCCAATTTAGTCCCACCTGCCAGCACCCGGCCCATATCTCTCCAAACCCTTCCTATTCATATACCCATCCAAATGCCTCTTAAATGTTGCAATTGTACCAGCTTCCACCACATCCTCTGGCACCTCATTCCATACACATACCACCCTCTGCCTGAAAAAGTTGCCCCTTAGGTCTCTTTTACGTCTTTCCCCTCTCACCCTAAACCTATGCCTTCTAGTTCTGGACTCCTCGATTCCAGGGAAAAGACTCTGTTTATTTTTTCTATCCATGCCCCTCATAATTTTGTAAACCTCTATTAGGTCACCCTTCAGCCTCCGACGCTCCAGGGAAAACAGCCCCAGCCTGTTCAGCCTCTCCCTATAACTCAAATCCTCCAACCCTGGCAACATCCTTGTAAATCTTTTCTGAACCCTTTTAAGTTTCACAACATCTTTCCAATAGGAAGGAGACCAGAATTCCACACAATATTTCAACAGTGGCCTAACTAATGTCCTGTACAGCCGCAACATGACCTCCCAACTCCTGTCCTCAATACTCTGACCAATAAAGGAAAGAATACCAAACGTCTTCTTCACAGTTACTTAATTAAAAACAAATCTAGAAATAAAACTACTCTTCATTTTGATGACAATTAATCTAATGGATTGTAAGAATGCAACAATTTCACCGCTATCCTTCTGGGAAGTGGTTCTACCATCTGCACCCTTACCTAGTCTGGCCTAGAATTGGCTTCAGATGCACAGACAAGTTGGGTAGAACCCAATGTCTATCAAACCGGCAGGAGGGTGATGGTAGTTCCTCTGGTCCTGCCCCCTGCCCCTAGGGTTCTGGATAACAGGGAATGCCAATCAGTGGCAGTCAAGTGCCCAAATGGCACAAGATTTCCATGAAAGAGATAACATTTTTCATTTTCTATTTATGGTCTTACAAGATCGACTTTTACTGCCCGTCCCAAATTGTCCTTCAACAGAGTGGCTTGCAAGGGTGGTTAAGAATCACCCATATGTTGTGGGCTTGGAGTCACATGTAGTCCAGACCAGGTAAGGATGGCAGATTTCCTTCCCGGAAGGAATAGTGAACCAGTTGGGTTTTGACAACAATCAATATCTGTCATAGTCATGATTGCCGATACTAGCTTTCAATTCCACATTTACGAATTGAATTTAAATTCTATCAGCCACAGAGTTGTGTTTTGAAGTGATGTTCTTAGAACATTAACCTAGGCCTTTGTGTTACTTGTCCAGTGACATCACCTCTGTATCCCATTATTAATGAATGAAATGTACAGTCAAGATGCTCCAGGATTCATGAGTTGGGGCAAGTTTGTTGAACCAAATAGTCATTTACTAATGGTCTTTTTCATATATTTAATGAAATTGACAAATACATTTGCACAGAAACATACATACACACACAGTTTGCACATACACACTTACACACAGACATACACACACAGATACGTCAAGAAGGATAGTCCTGGAAAAACACAGCCAGTCAGGCAGCATCCAAGGAGGAGGGTTGACGTTTCAAGCATGAGCTCTTCATCAGGAATTCTGCTCATTCCTGATGAAGGGCTCATGCTCAAAACGTTGATTCTCCTGCGCCTCAGATGCTGCCTTACCTGCTGCGCTTTTCCAGCACCACACTTTTCAACTCTGACCTCCAGCATCTGCAGCCCTCACTTTCTCCATACACCCACATGCACACTGATACATGCACAAAACCAATCATTCACACACATAGGCACATACATGCAGACATACACCATATTCCGACACATACCCACACACATACACACATTCAGATGCACACACACACAGAGACATACAAAGGCAGACACAAACTCACATAGAGACATACACACAACTCACATTGAAGTTTATCCTGCACATGCTCAAATGGTTCCGTCATGCAGATACATCACATAAAGGAAAATATACCGTCTAATGTTCCTTGCTGCCCATTAGAGGAAATAATCATGTTAAACTGACTGGCCTTGCTGTCAGCTATGTGTAGGGTGCCTGACAGAGTTTTAGATATGATTCGGAAACTTTGCCAAGGTTTGCATCACAGTTTCAACACCATCTGTTTAAACAGAAATAAACAGACCTTGATGGACAGAGAAAAATGATAGATTAATGTTCCATCATAGCCCTTTAATATGTTGACTGGTAGCCGAGATGCAGATTGTGAAGTTCTCCACTGGAGTGCTATCTTAAAACAGCTTTCAGAAAAAAAGGGGGCAAATATTAAGAACACAAATTAAAGTATCTAAGGTAATAAAGGATATAGGGATTGAGCAAGGAAGTGAAGTTGAAGTAAGAGATTTACCATGATTTACTGAATGATAGAGCAGGCAAGAAGGGCAGAATGGTCTACACCTATTCTGATATTCTAATGGGTCACCAAGTGCCACAGTAGAATCAAATGCAGCCCAGACTGACAGGATATAGGTTTTCTCCATCCAATAGTGCCCTTTGGTTTTGAACAGCCACTGTCCAGTATCTACTCAGTGGAAACTTTTACTGACCACAGATTAGTCATTTCACTCAAAGAGGTCATGGCATTATCGCCATTGGAAATGGTTAATGCTGCAGTTACTGGATCCCTGTATTTACCCTGCTAAATCCAGCTATCTTAAACCCAATGCCAGAATTGTTGGGCTGAATGGCTTACCTCAGCTCCTACATCTTGATCAAAGGCAAATCTCAAATTAAAAGCAATTTGCCCATTTGGATTTAGCAGCAGGGCAGGAGTAATATCCAGGAATATGGAATGAAACGACATCAATCCAAAACCTGAACAAAACAGTAAACATATCTTTTTTTTTAAATGCTATACTGAGTAAATACTAAACCTAGTTTAGCATCAGTTTTGTTGGGTATTCTAACCAGTTTTTAAAAAAAACTTGAGTGGATATCTAAACCTGTTTTTTTAAAGTAATTAAACAATAAGTTTAGTTAAAATCCTCTCAACACAACAAATTTTAACATAGATGCAGACCAGCAAGTAACAATTAACCCTCTCAATCCTAACAGTCTTTAGACTCTTTGAACATCTGTTGGCTCTGGAGTGGCAAGTGGGTTAGTAACTGGGGCAATCAATACCTGGACTGTGGTGAGAAAAAAAAATTATAAACCTCTTTAATCCAACAGCTCTGTTTTGTAATCAGTAACAGGGGTGCCTCATGCTAAAAATAGGTTGGCTCAATTGATTAGTGATACCCAATGCTATGGGTTCAATTACCTGTACTGGCATATGTTACTGTGAAAAACTATCATTCTTAATCTCACATGAGGTGTGGTGACCCTCAGGTTAAACCACCGTCTCTAATGCATCTATTGTAGTCTGTGACAGAAACTGCAGCCTTTTCCAATTCTGTACAAAGGCATATTGACTGTTTAGCTCGACTGTCCCTTGTTCGTCAGTGGAAGGATTACTACCAGCAGCCCCATTCTCACTGAGGATCCTTGTTCCTATCTGTGAAAGTTGCGACCTGTTCTGAAGACTGGATTAACTCTGCTTCTCTCTCCACAGGAGCTGCCAAACCTGTTGAGTTTCCCCAGCAGTCTCTGTGCCTCTTTCAGATTTCTGCAGTGTGAAGGAATCCCACATGTTCTTGCAGGCTCCACTTTCATTGTGGAGACCAAATGTTAATTCTGACTGTCAGTTATTAAAAGGTAAGTTATACCATTCCATACAGAAATGAGCTTATGACAAGCTTAATGTTCTCAGTTAGAATGAAAACTGTTTCTCTAACACTACAGTAGTCATGTTTGGGGGAACATGGGGATTAAAGTGTTAGGCAGTGAGGAAGGAGAGGGGATGATTTTAGTGCGGAACTGCCACTCTGAACACACACGCACGCACGCACACACACATACACCACACATATGCACACATACACACACAACACACACACATCTACACACATACACACACACACAACACACACACATTTACACACATACACACACAAAACACACACACACTTACACACACACACACACACACACCTGTGCCAATCTCATTTCTCACAAACTCATCAAGTCATGTCCTTTTTTGCATTCTCCCTGTTCTTCTGTATGTCAACTGTCTCAACAAACTGAGCTAACCTACCTTTCGATGAGGCACCCCGTTAATGATAACAGAAACAGAGCTGCTGGATTAAAGAGGTCATCTTTTTTTCTCAGACTCAGCCACAATTACACTTCAGATTATCTTAGAGAGAAAAGCAGGCTTACATCCTCCATCACTTCTTCTCAAATTCTTTGTCCAAGGGAATTTTCAAGGAAAAATAGGGTTGCAAACAAGGATCAGCCCACGAAAGGATAGGAATAATGGCTGAGAGGTTCTACTGGACTATTCAGCCAGAGGCCCAGGTAATGTTCTGGGGACCTGGGTTCAAAGGTTGGTTACAGATGGTGGAACTTGAACTCAATTCCATTAAAAAAAATTGGAATGTAGAGTCGAATGATCTTTTCGATTGTCTGGTTCATTAGCATCCTTTAGGGAAGGAAACTGCCATCCTTACCCGGTCTGGCCTATGTATGACTCCAGACCCACAGCAATGTGGTTGACTCTTAATCTGGGCGGTTGGGATGGGCAATAAATGGAAACTGAATGAATTAAATAAAAGAACCATAAAGTCCAGTTCTTCCTTCATCTTTAGGAAACCCTGATGCCAAATATAACTCCCTGTCCTGAATCACTTTACGTTGCTAAGCAGGCTATCCAGGTTGATCAGATCCTCCCATCCTGGTGTTTTGTTGAAGGACTCTGCACCAGACTGCCCACACCTGTGTTTATATTATTTTTTGATTCTATTTACCTCTGGGAACCAGAAGATAGAACAAGATTCCTCCCAAAATAAGAGATTAAGGTGTGTCCCTCACCAAAATAGATTTCTGTTGCGAGCCTCTGCCCCGTTGACTTGGAAACCTGGCATCTTTGAGATGTAGAGCCCTTGGAGGTGCAGATTGAAACCTGCAGCAGCCCTGCTCTCCTTACTGATAGAAGGAGGCTGGAAGACGTTTGGAATTCTCTTCACGAGATGTTATTAATTCAACATTTGAGATTGGCTGTAACTTTTATCATCGCGTTCACAACTGGCTGTGCATCAATTGGCCGGGCAGAGTGACAACACACAGGCTTTAGGAAAGATCACAAGAGGTGCTGACCTAAGTTAAGATTTAGCTCTGAAAACAAAAAATGTCGGAGGTCACAACGGGTCAGGTAGCATCCATGGAGAGAGAGAGCAAGCTAACGTTTCGAGTCTAGATTTGAAACATTACCTTGCTCTCTCTCTCTCTCCATGGTGCCGGCTGACCCACATAGAACATAGAAAATTACAGCACAGTACAGGCCCTTCAGCCCTTGATTCTGCGCTGATGTGTGGAACCAATCTGAAGCCCATCTAACCTACACTATTCTATTTTCATCCATGTGTTTATTCAATGACCATTTAAATGCCCTTGAAGGTGGTGAGTCTACTATGTTGCAGGCAGGGCATTCCTACTTCCCTCTGAGTAAAGACACTACCTCTGACATCTATCCTAAATCTACAAATTGAGGCTATGTCCCCTTTTGCTAGCCATCACCATCTGAGGAAAAAGGTTCTCCCTGCCCACCCTATCTAACCCTCTGATTATCTTGTGTGTCTCAATTAAGTCACCTCTCAACCTTCTTCTGTCTAATGAAAACAGCCTCAAGTCCCTCAGCCTTTCCTCGTAAGACCTTCCCTCCATACCAGGCAGCATCCTGGAAAATCTCCTCTGCACCCTTTCCAAAGCTTCTACATCCTTCCTATAATGCAGTGCCCAGAACTGTAAGCAATACTCCAAGTGCTGCTACACCAGGGTTCCTACAGCTGCAGCATAACCTAGTGGCTCCGAAACTCAATCCCTCTACCAATAAAAGCTAACACACTGTGTTACCTTCTTAACAACCCCATCAACCTGGGTGGCAACTTTCAGGGATCTATGTACATGGACACCAAGATCTCTCTGCTCATCTACACTACCAAGAATCTTACCATTAGCCCAGTACTCTTTAGTCCTGTTGCTCCTTCCAAAGTGAATTAGATTAGATTACTTCCAGTGTGGAAGCAGGCCCTTAGGCCCAACAAGTCCACACCGACCCGCAACCCACCCAGACCCATTCCCCTACATTTACCCCTTCACCCAACACTACGGGCAATTTAGCATGGCCAATTCACCTAACCAGCACATCTTTGGACTGTGGGAGGAAACCGGAGCACCCGGAGGGAACCCACACAGACACGGGGAGAATGTGCAAACTCTACACAGTCATCGCCTGAGGCGGGAATTGAACCCAGGTCTCTGGCGCTGTGAGGCAGCAGTGCTAACCACTGTTACCTTACACTTTTCCGCATTAAACTCCATTTGGCACCTCTCAGTTAATCCCCAATTTCCAAAACTCTCATTCCAGAATTAAGATTTGGAGATGCCAGTGTTGGACTGGATTGTACAAAGTTGCGTGATTTTTAACTTTGTATGTTCCAGATTTAGGTAGGGATCTAGAGAAACTAGATCAACTTTCTTTTAAACCTAAGTGGGCCTCTGTGTGGATTTGGTATTGAGTCCTGGGGGACATATAAATTCAGCAAGCGTTGTATTTGCCATTCGGCCCATCGGACCCATGCGGGAAATTTCTTAAAACCTTTCCAAAACCCACGGTGGTTTTCTCGAGGGTCTTTTCAATTGAAGGTTTCTTCCAGGTCTTTGTTCTGTTTTTGCCAATTGCCCAGTGAAACAGATTCGATTGTTTACCCTGAAACCAGGCCGCAGCAGCTGCCTCTTCCTCCTCCACACAGTAAACACAGGCGCTCGCAGGCAAAACATCATACGCTCAAAACTGTTCCACATCCCTGAACGATACAGGCGCTTAGTCTGTCTCTCTTTCTGTTTCATCTCAATCACATGAGGGCGAATGAATGTGGAAAGGCTGGAAATGGGATGGGATTGGGGGAGGGGGGGTGGGGGAGGACAGTCTTAAAACCTGAAATTACCTTAACAGGAATAAATACTGAGTAATTCTGGAAGGTAGATTTATTTCAGCCCTGTGTAGCTAAGTTTTTTTTTAAAACATCTCTCATCTGTTTCGCACCTTTTACAACTCATTGCATTTGAAATATTAACTCTGGTTCTCTGTCCACAGATGCTCCCAGACCTACTGAGCTTTTCCAGCAATTTCTGTTTCTGTTTCAGTTCTCCGGCATCCGCGATTCTTCGCATTCTAGCGCTCACTTTCAATCTCTCTGTCTTTTTGCCTGTTTCTCCCGTTTAGGCATTAATTTTACCTCTTCTTTCAATGTCTAACCGCTTGTTCTCTCCTTCCTTCTCTTCCTCTATTATTCCCTTCCATTCTTCCCACAGCCCACATTACACACACACACACACTCCAAACTATCTTCCGCAGCATCTTTCCATTTGTTTTAACCGTCTCTATTTCTCACTTTCTTTTCCCAATCTTTCCCTCGCGGCCTCTCTGTCATTTTCCCCTCTTCAATCTATGCCCCTGCTTTACTTCCACAGAGGCTGCCAGACCTGCTGAGTTTCTCCAGCAGTTTCTGGTTTTGTTCCTTGTTTCTCCTCCGGGTGTGGGATTGGTGAGGGTGCCGCCTTTACTCTCTCTCTCGCTCTGTATCTCCATGTCTTGGTGTGAGGTGTAACCAGTCGCATTATCTACACATACACACACTGATCTCTTCACTTCAGCTAATGGGCCGTGAAACAACCTGCTTTCAGTTGCAGTTTGAACTAATTTCTTCCAACAAGCAATTACACTGACAAAAGACAATTTCCTTTGACAAGACTGGCCTCTTCACACACACACCTCTCTCTCTCACACACACACACATTTCTCTCAGACACATCTCTCTCTCTAATACACACACACATCTCTCTCACACACATTTCACACACAATGCACGTCTCACACACATCTCACACACAATTTTCACACACATATCTCACACAGATGCACACATCTCTCACACGCATCTCACACACGCATCTCACACACCTCACACACATCTCTCACACACATCTCTCACACGCATCTCTCTCTCACACCTCACACATCTCTCACACACATCACAAACACAGACGCACACCTCACATACACACACATTTCTCTCACACACACACATTTCACACACATATACACATACTTCATACACAATGCACACCTCACACACATCACGCACACACATCTCACACACAGACGCACACACCTCTCACACACACATATCTCACATACGCATCTCTCTCACACACATCTCTCACACACCCACACTCGCACTCACACACACATCTTTCTCACACACCTCTCTCTCATACACACACACATAGACACATACAGCAGCCACTGCCCAGTCATGGGAAGTATCATACAAGGGCAGGGATAATTTCTGAAGATGTTAATACAGTCTGCGTAAAACTGACATACACACTTACAACTATGTCTACACTCAAAAATACCTGGCTACCTGCTGACCTGGCAGTGATGGCTTATTGTTAGCTTCTTAATCTAGAAACCCAGGTAATGTTGTGGGGACCTAGCTTCGAGTCCTGCGACGACAGATGGTGGAACTTGAATTCAATTTTTTAAAAATAAAAACTAGGATCAAAAGTCTAATCTTGATCATTGTCGCCAAATCTCATCTGGCTCACTAATGCCCTTTAGGGAAGGCAGGTTGACTCTTATCTGCCCCCAGGGTAACTAGGGATGGCGAGCAACCCATGAATTAAAAAAAAACTTCTAAAACCATTGTGAAAGAGCTATCACAGATAACGATGGGCCGAAAGAACTCCTGCTAATAGGAACAGTCGTCCATTCCGTTTTCCATCCCCTCCCCCAGCCTATCCCTCGAGAATCCGGAATACAACAAGAGCTGAAATTGCTGGAGAAACTCAGCAGATGTGCGGAGAGAGAGAGAGAGAGAGGTTAATGTTTCAAATTTGAGGTTAGTGCTTTTCAGATCCGCTGAATTTTTCCAACATGGCCCTGCGTTCGTTTCAGAATTCCTCATCCCACAACATTTAGCCGCGATTGTGGGAATTGAATTAAAGTTAATATCTTCCCAAAAAAAATCAACAAACTCCAGTCGGTTTTCTCTCATGTGCTGGGTCTTTTTTTCCCTCTGGGATTTCCATTCCTGTTTTATTTGAGTTGGTGCGAAAACTATTTCATTCGAATGTTATTAACGAATCTCGGTGCGCTCTCTGCCTTGTGTGTGTACACGCACGGGATTAATCCCATAGAGAAAGCGGTGCAGAATGCTTCTCATTTTCCAACTTCCCCCTCCCCCCCGAGCAAATTTGAAAGGACGGAATTTTCGGAGTGCGTGAAATTCCGAACAAATCGATCCCCAAATCGAGGAGATTAGGAGGTTTAATCTCACTTCAATGTCGGCGCTGCCTGAGAGAAAGAGAGAAGAGGTCTGAGGCTTTCCCCTCAGCCTGCAACATTCCAACAGGGAATTCTCTCCCACAACAGATGCAGCCGCAGAACCCACAAGCAATCTCACTTTGTGGGAAAGGTCTGGATTGAACACACCGACATGTCCCAAACCCCAGAAGGGATAGGAGGAGGCGGCCATTCAGCCCATCGAGACCGCTCGATGATAATTCTGATTATCCCCAATTTCACTTTCCTGCCTTTCTCCAATAACCCTTGATTTCCCGATTAAAACTTCTCAAGTTTTGGATGTATTCACCTTCTCTGCAGCTCTAACGTTAAGTTTGTCGCCCAGTTCTGCCTACTGCACTCTGTATGGTATCGTCTGCATATACCGGACTCAAAACAAAACTTTTCTCTGTAATAATAAAGCCGTGACAATAATAAAGCCAATCGAAAATATAGAGAGATAAAAACAGAAATTACTGGAACAGCTCAGCAGGTCTGGCAGCATCTGTGGAGAGAAATCAGAGTGGATTCTAAACGTTAACTCTGATTTCTCTCCACAGATGTTACCAGACCTGCTGAGCTTTTCCAGCAATTTCTGTTTTTGTTTCTGATTTACAGCATCTACAGTTCTTTCAGCTTTCAAAAACATAAAAGTCTGTCTATCTCAACCTTGAATATCCTTAATGACCCAACCTCCACGCCCCTATGTGGTACGGAGCTCTACAGGTACCTGCTGAGAGAATTAATTCCTCCCCATCTCTGTGGTAAACTCTGAGGTTATGCCCTCTGGTCCTAGAATCGTAGAAACATACAATACAGAAGAGGCCATTCTGCCCATCAAGTTTGTACTGTACTAGACTCTCCAACAATGGGAAATTACCTTTCTGTATCTACCCAGCCTAAGAATTTTGACACACGGAAGTCATATTTCCCAGTTTCTCTGACGGAATGAAAATCGCTTGTTCTCTCTGTCCTCCATAAGTGTTTCTTGGAGAAATTCGACGGATGAGTTATAGAATCATAGAGATGTACAGCACAGAAACAGCCCTTTGTCCAACTCGTTTATGCCGATCAGATACCCTAAATTAATCTAATCCCATTTGCCAGCACTTGGCCCATATCCCTGCAAACCCTTCCTATTTATATCCCCATCCAGATGCCTTTTAAATGCTGTAATTGTACCAGCCTCCACCACTTCCTGTGGCAGCTCATTCCATACACGTACCACCTTCCCTTTTAAATCTTTCCCCTCTCACCTTAAACCGATACCCTCTATTTTGGACTCCCCTACCCAAGGGAAAAGACCTTGTCTCCTTCCCCAGTCCGCACCTCTCGTGATTTTATAAACCTCTATTCTGTCACCCCTCAGCCTCGGACACTCCAGGGAAACTAGCCCCAGTCTTTTCAGTCTCATATAGGTCAAACCCTCCAACCTTGGTAAATACCTAAACAGAAACCCTCTGAACGGATGGATCTGAACAAGTTACACCTTAATAAACACTTATCTAACTTGCTGTCTCTCTGCGTGTGTGAGAAACAGGCTGCTAACTACATAATGCTGTCCGGATAATTCACTCCCTGCAACTGAAAACTGAAGGCAATTAAAAATAAAACTAACAATAGGAAACAAACTACCAACAGGCGAATCGAAGAGAAAATTTGTTGATGATTTTGCAACAAACTAATTTATCCACAGGCATCTTCGGCCCATCCGCCCGCTGCTACCTCCTTGCAACGCAATAAATTCCTGCCTATAACCGTGCTGAATCGAGTCGTTAACAATTCTTGAAGTAATTTGAATTTGCTCGCGTGCATTACCAGTTCGCAGCATCTCGGGTCACAAATTCTTGCTTTGAATCATCGCCGGTTAATTGGTCTGTAATCGGCCTGATTTTAAATCTGTATCGAGTTAAAATCGGGCCCCCAGCCGCTCGGTTAAAAACCCGATAGCGTCCGCCCTTTGTAAACTTTAGGAGAATAAACTTTGATGGGGGGATTTGTTAAGTTGCTCCAAGGGTTGCTGCTGGGATAAGGTTGAGAGAGATCTGTTTTGGTACTCACTGCTGTAGTCGGGTAGTCTCGGTATGATCATTCCTGCAGCTTGAGCCCGGAGCCAGTGATCTAACTGGAACGATCCAGCAGCCGCAGCCGCCGCAGCCGCTTTCAGTTGCTCGGGATGCGGGTGCGGTAACTGCGGGAAGGCGCCGTAAGTCAGCGCCGGGTGCTGCGCTCCCAGCCCCGGGTAAGTGTACACCGGGTGACCGTACATAGCAGCGTGGGACAGGGAGCCCAGCCCCGGGGGCTGCAGGTTCAGCAAACCCGGTTTGGGGATGATGCTGCTGCTGCTGCTGGCCAGCGGTAAACCGGCCCCTTTCCCCCGGGGAGAAGGCGTCTCGGTGCGGATACAGGAGCCGGGGCTCCCCGCGGAACTCTCAGGCACCGAACTGGGGCTCAGGACCGGAGGAGAGGAGCTCGGTACCGCCCGGGGAGGCTCTTCAGCCAGCAGGGCGTCGATCCGGAAGTTTTTCGACTTTTCCATGCTGTGAGGGCAGGCAGGAGGGGAGATTCTGGAGCCGCGCTCTCTCTCTCTCTCTTTAACAACCTGTCACCCTGCCTATACAACTGCTACCTGAATTGCTCTCTCTCTCTCTCCCTGTCTGCCTGTGTCAGCAGGGACTGGCCCACTCTCTGTCTCCCACCCACTGGCACTCTCTAAACATGGGCCACTCTCTCTCTCTCTCTCTGAGCTGCTGAGAAACCTCACGGGGTCAGTCGCTAGTTGGGTTCAGTTTGTTCTACAGGTGGTTTCTCATCAGATGACACCTTGTGTCTCCAGCCTCTGTTATACTGCCAGCCTTTCCCTGTATGTGCACAGTCCCCCTCTCTGGGTGCTACTTTCTCTCTCTCTCTCTCTGTCGCAATCTGTCCCTGTTTCTCTGTCTCCTTTACAGCTGATCACTTTCTCTCCCGTGTGTCCCTGCCTCTGATTGCCTCTACCTTTGTCTCTCTCTCTTTCTCTCTCTCTCTCTCTCTCTGTCCGCCTCTCCCTCACTTTAGGAGTGTGTCTGTGTGTCTCTCTGTCTCGCCCTCCCTTTCGGAGTGTTCACTCTGTCTCTCTGACTTTCGGAGTGTGTGTGTGTGTGTAGCGTGTGTCTGTCTGTCTGTCTCTCTTTCTCTCTATATCCCCCTCACTTTCGGTGTATGTGTGTGGTGTCTGTGTCTGTTTGTGTGTGTGTATATCCCTCACTCTCCCTCTCTTCGGAGTGTGTGTCTGTGTGTGTGTGCCTCTCTCTCTCTCTCTCTGTGTCCCTCTCAATCAGTCTGTATCTGTTCGTGTCCCTATCTGTGTGTTTCTCTGCTAATGTATCTATCTTTTCTCCCTCTACAGTGTTTAGTTCCCTGTCTATCTCTCGTTCTCTGAATATCTGTCTCACCCACCCTCCTTATTTTCACTCCTGACAGCTTGTCCCTTTTGGTTATTAAAATCTCCCTTGTTTTTGTTTGAATGAGAGGAGTCCCAGTGCCCGAGATCCCCTACATTTCTTGCGGCTTCTCTCACGCCGCTGTCTCTGGTCTTTCTGGGTGTAGGGGCGATCCTACATGTTCCCTTTGACAGTCCCTGTGACAATCTCGGCCTCTACCCCAGGCGATGCCGGGGGAGAAGATTCAACCCAAACCGCGTTTCATTAACACATTAGCCTCCAGACCACCCCCTCCCCTCAATTAACGCACAACAATAACCCCTCAATTCTCTGAGAGACTGAAACCTTCAGCCGGACCTGCCTCAGATTCCCGATGCAGCGATAAGATTGAACTTGCTTCTAAACTGTTCTCTCCCGGATGTTTGTGGGTTGAAATGACATTTCCAAATTTGAGAATGTTACCTGCGTACAGATATCACCTTTTTCGTTTATTTAAATTTTAATAGAATTAAAATCAATCGAATATCATAATTTAGACATCGGGAACTGCGTTCAAATTTCCCCCCAATTTTAAAATCCCTGGCTCTGCTTTGGTTTCTCAGCCGTGAGATTGTCTTGAACCCAGAGAATCAGACACACACGCACACACACACACACAGACACGCACACACACAGACACACACACATACAGGCACGCACAGACACACACACATACAGGCACCCCCCCCCACACACACATACAGGCACGCACAGACACACACACATACAGGCACCACCACCCCCACACACACACATACAGGCACCACCCCCCCCCACACACACATACAGGCACGCACAGACACACACACATACTGGCACCACGCCCCCCCCACACACACACACATATAGGCACGCACAGACACACACACACATACAGGCACCACCCCCACACACACACACACATACAGGCACGCACAGACACACACACACATACAGGCACCCCCCCACACACACACACATACAGGCACGCACAGACACACACACATACAGGCACCACCACCCCCCCCCCCCCACACACAGGCACGCACAGACACACACACATACAGGCACGCACAGACACATACATACAGACACATACACACAGACACACACACACACACAGATCGAGATTGATGAGGGACATTGGGAGCAGGGAATGAGGAAAGGCAGACCTTTCTCAAAGGGAGGTCCGCTCGACTGTACAGTCTCTGGAGCTTGTAAACATCTCTCAGAGTCTGATCGCAGAAAGACAGGGAAACGGATTCCACTGAAAGGGGCAGGGGACCCACTCACTGAGAAACTTGTGTAGAAAATCGAACAGTGACCAAGGGGAGGGAAATGATCAATTTTGAACCAAGACACATTGCCTGAAAGGCTGGTAAAAGGGGGTTGATGTAAATATTTAGGAGGGGACAGGTTATTCTCGTAATAAAGACTAATTTTGCAAAAGGCTGTCACGCACAGGGTAGATAGAATGGCCCCATCTCTATTATATGGGAGAAGACACGGGCCGGAGTGTAGCTCACCAGTGGCAGAGTTTAAGGCCCCTCCACTCCCCAGACTGAAGTTCGTCTGAAAACAATTCACATTTTAAACGCAGCCATATGAGTCAAATAAAGGCGACGCCACCAAACCAAGGGGGCACGGTGTGTTTTTGAACGAACCCCACGGTTATACTGTGACTGAATTCGCGGGCGAAGCGTAAGCAGACTGTTTGAGGATGTGACAGTAACCAGTGCCGCATCTGAGAATGTCTGCCCCTTAGATCAAGCCCCTACCTCAATCACACAGGAAAGCACCCTGCTCCCCGGATGCTGCCTGACCTGCTGTGCTTTTCCAGCAACACCCTCTTGACTCTAACCACCAGCAGCTGCAGTCCTCACATTCGCCTTGAAACCGCCAAACAGACCGAAGCAGAAACTGCTGGAGTGGCAGCACTCAGAGTTATAGAGATGTATAGCACAGAAACAGACCCTTCCGCCCAGATATCCTAACCTAATCTAGTCCCATTTGCCAGCACTTGGCCCATATCCCTCCAAACCCTTCCTATTCATATACCCATCCAGATGCCTCTTAAATGTTGCAATTGTACCAGCCTCCACCACTTCCTCTGGCAGCTCATTCCATACCCGTACCACCCTCTGTGTGAACAGTTACCCCTTAGGTCTCTTTTATATCTTTCCCCTCTCACCCTTAACCTTTGGACTCCCCCCAAAATAGAGAGCTTGTCG
This sequence comes from Hemiscyllium ocellatum, assembly GCF_020745735.1. Classification (NCBI taxonomy): domain Eukaryota; kingdom Metazoa; phylum Chordata; class Chondrichthyes; order Orectolobiformes; family Hemiscylliidae; genus Hemiscyllium; species Hemiscyllium ocellatum. Next base: position 9,160,594 of record NC_083407.1, on the reverse strand, counting down.
ATTTACGCTATCTCTGCCCCTCACGATTTTATAAACCTCTATAAGGTTGTGTGGGGGGAGGGAGAGAGAGTTTTCTAAGCAATTTCTGATTTCGAGAAACACAGAAATTGCCGGAAAAGCTCAGCAAATCTGGCAGCCCTGTTGTTTCTGATTTCCAGCATCCGCAGGTTTTTAATTTGTTTAGAGAGAGAGAGAAAGAGAGTGTGTGTGGTTTAACCGCAAGTCAGCCACTGCATCAGAAACCGACTGGAGTAATCCCTGAACAAAATTCACAGCATAAAGCAACTTCGGGGGAGAAAAATGTCGAGAGGATATGCAGCTTAAAACGACACGAACAATATATTCTGAAGAAGGGTCATTGGAACCGGAGTGTTCATTCTGCTTTTCTCTCTCCACAGATGCTGCCAGAGCTGCTGAGCTTTTCCAGCAATTTCCGATTCTGTTTCGAAAAATGTAGTGTTTTGGAACAAATCTTGGACAGCCTATAATCTCAGACCAGGAGGAAGTGGGGTCTGCAGCCGTTGGAGATGAGAGTGGTGCTGGAAAAACACAGCAGGTCAGGCAGCGTCCGAGGAGCAGGAGAGTGGACATTTCGGGAAGTGCTGTCGATTTCCCTGCTCCTCGGACGCTGCCTGACCCGCTGTGCTTTTCCAGCACCACTCTGACCTTGACTGTAATCTCAGAGCAGTCGGTTTAACGAATGGAAATGTTGCCTCGTTTTATTTCACCCTCATTTCGAGGAATCTCAATCGATTTTAAAGAAAACAAAAAGGCGCAAAATGTGCCCCATTTTCCTTTTCACCAACTCGTTCGGTTCAGCTCTCTCTTGATCGGTTCTGAGCGGAGAATTCGTTTTGTTCTGAATTTCGCCAGTAGGTTTAGCTGTGAATTCACTGTGTGTGTGTGTGTGTGCTTTCACTCTCACCTCCTCTCCCTCCATCACTCCCCTGAAGCCTGACCCCAACACCACCCCCCCGTTTCACGTCCCCCCTCCCTGAATGCAGTCTGTACGGGGCCAAAGTGAAGGTGAGGGATGCCCCATGGGCTCAGAATTATTCCTAACAGCCTCACAACCCTTTTACCGTCTAATGTAAAGACATCTGTCTAATTTTAAAAGCGCCGTTCACTACCACTCAGCAACACCGGGGAACTTCCAAGTCCGACTGGGGCTTAACTGCATCGAAATCCAGGAACACTGGAACAGGATGAGCCCCTTTAGCCTGCTCTGCTAATTTTTCATTGTATTCCCTCTCAGGATGTGAGGTCTGAGGGCTGTTGTCACCATTAGATCGAGCGGTGGTACAGTCAGACATCAGGGAAACAAACCCTTCAGCCCTACTTGTCCACATCCCACCAGACAGTTCAATCTAACCTAGACCCATTTGTCAGAAGCCAAATCAGAAATTGCTGGAAAAGCTCAGCACTTCTGGCAGCATCAGTGAAGGGAAATCGGAGTTAACCTTTCAGGTCAAGTGACCCTTCTTCAGAACTGCATCATGCAGTCATCCAGATGTAAGGCGCAGAAACAGACCCTTCGGTCCAACTCATCCATACTGACCAGATACCCTAAGTAAATCTAATCCCATTTGCCAGCACTTGGTCCATATCCCTCTAAACTCTTCCTATTCATATATCATCCAGATACCTTTTAAATGTTGTAATTGTACCAGTCTCCACCCCCTCACCTTAAACCTATGCCTTCTAGTTTTGGTCTCCCCTACCCTGGAGAAAAGACCTTGGCTATTCACACTATAAACGTCTCTAAGGTCATCCCTCAGCCTCTGTCTACATGGTTTTAAAATGTCGAGGGTTCTCACCCCCACCACCCCCTCAGGCCTTGAGAAGATAATGGTGAGCAGACCATTTTAGCCTATGTGCTGTGGGTTGTCCCACAATGCTGTTACAGGAGAGAGTTCCAGAATTTTAACCCAGCGACACTGAAGGAACAGCAATGCATTCAGGATGGTGAGTGGCTTGGAGGGGAACTTGCGGGAGGGTGATGTTCCCATGTATCTGCTGCCATTTTCCTTCATGTATCTTAGAATCCGTGTCGAATTTCTGCAGTGCATCTTGTAGATAGTATGCACTGCTGCTTCTGAGCAGCAGTCTGGGGGGGAGTGGGTGCTTGCGGGTGTGGTGCAAATGCGGGCTGCTTTGTCCAGGGTGGTGTTCAGCTTCTTGAATATTGTTGGAGCTGCACCCATACAGGCAAGTGGAGAGTATTCCGTCACATTCTGACTTGTGCCTTGAGCCATAGAATCATACAATACAGAAGAGGCCCTTCAGCACATCGAGTCTGTACTATCTAAAACACACTACCATCTACACAAGTCCTACTTACCCACATTAGACCCCAACCTTGAATGTTGTGGCACTTCAAGAGCTCATCCAGGTACTTTTACACAGTTCCAACATAACCTCTTTCCTCTTATGATCTAAATCGAATTTGTAGATGGTGGACAGAACTTCAGGAACCAGGAGGCAAGTTACTCAATGCAGGATTCATTGCCTCCAATCTTTTTTTTGTATCCACTGTGCTTATGTATCAGTCCAATTCAGTTTCTGGTCAATGGTTATCCATGGGGTGGTGATAGTGCTAGTTTCAGTGATGGTAATGCCGTTGAATGTCAGTGACCTCAATAATATTAACCCATTCGGTTCCCATTCCCTTGATGTCTTTAGTAACTGGAAATCTATTAATCTCCAAAGAGGCTACTTTTTAAAATACACACAGAGGGTTGATGGAGATTTTCAATTCTTGCTATAAATAGACTTCAACCAATGTTTGAGGAGAAAGTGAGGTCTGCAGATGCTGGAGATCAGAGCTGAAAATGTGTTGCTGGAAAAGCGCAGCAGGTCAGGCAGCATCCAAGGAACAGGAGATTCGATGTTTCGGGCATAAGCCCTTCTTCAGGAATCCTGCTGCGCTTTTCCAGCAACACATTTTCAGCTTCAACCAATGTTTGAAAGTTTTAGAAAGCTGAATTTTCTGACATTTAAAAAGAAGCAGCTTTGAATTAAGAAAGGTCCCTGAAATTATAACGCTAATAATTCTTTCCCTTCCTTATTTCTTTACAAAATCATGAATGTAAACCAAAATAAAAAAAATCTAATAGTTGCCTGGTAGAATGGGTACTTCTGTATTGTGTTTTGGATGTAGCTAATATCTGCAGCTTGGAATTAAACAAGATCTGTCTAACATGTATGGCATTCATTGAGTTGCAAGCAAATCAGAGGAATTCAGTGTTTACCCCAATATACCCACACATTACACCTTCTTCTCCCACTCAGCCCTGTGAACACAGACTCTGACATTTGTACCTGTGAGTTTAAAATTATTTCCTCAACCCATGTTGTGTTTGAATGAGGTAAGTGGGTATTATCCTCCACTGTTGCAGATGATGGTTAGAACTGAAAGTGGGAAAAACTGTTATTTTTGCCATTGTTTATCCACTATTTACTATCTGTGCTACGTAACTCTGTGATCCACCTGTATTGCTCACAAGACAAAGCTTTTCACTTTGCCTTGGTACATGTAACAATAAATTCAATTCAATTCAATTCAATTCAATTCGATTCAATTCAATTCAAAAAAGGAACTGAAGGATTTGCTTAGAAATCCATCACTTCAGATGATGCCCTCTGAAAGATGAGAAGTACTTAAGAGTGAAGAGATTGGATTAGTTGTAGCTGCAGCAAATGGAAGGTGAACTGTGAATAATGTTGGTATTTAGGTCAAGACGGAGAGGCAGTTAAGAAGTGAGTTGGAACATTTTGAAACAAACTTCGAACAGATTTCAATGTGTGGTCGGATTGGTCAGAGAAGTGTAAAGTTGAAGTGTGTAAAAGATTATTTGTATATGGACCAAATTGTTATGAATAATTTCTGAAGGCAAGTGAAACTCAATATTTGAGTCCGAACTTGAGTTTGCAAAGCACTACTTCAGCTGAGCTTAATGGCCAACACTACAACTGGCCTTTTGGATGCTCCGCAGAATTCAATGGCAATCTGGCAGGATTGACCTGCTGATGGGGCTTCCACCCCCTTCAGAATAGAGGTCCTGCCTCCAAGATCTAACACCACTTCATTTCCAATTGATCCACTACAGCAGTGGCCACTGTTGGTAGTACAGCAGGCAGACAGTGCTGAAGGAGGTCCTGTCAATATGTGCTGTAAGCTTGTGGTGAAGGCTGAGGTGGGTCTTTCATTGCAGGTTGCCCTGATCACCAGTGAGCATGCCTTGGCTGATGGAAACCCCTTCTTGAAACCTAAAGGACATCATCCGCTCTTACTGGACAGCCTCCCTACATGGTTGCTTGGGTAGAAATGGCCATTTTAAGAGCTTCAAATAATCTCTAGTAGGAAGGTCAACATCACCATTGCCCACACTTGACTGAATTGGCAGGAGTCCAGAAAGCAGTGGGTATTCCATTCATTGTCTTCCCCCTGATTTTATGGTCTCCCCTCTCCCTCCAATTCCCCAACACCTAGCCCACTCCTGAGGGCTGGTAATGTAAGTCTGTCTTTCTCAATTGGTCAGACCCCTTCATGTGCACCTCAGGAAGATATGGGACAGCATATCAATTGATCAGAAACAGAGAGGAGCATTGGACTATTGGCTTGAAGGTAGGAGACACAGGGTGGATGCAGAGGGTTGCTTTTTGGACAGGAAATCTGTGACCAGTGATGTGCCACAAGGATTGGCGCTGCGTCCACTGTTCTTTTTATCATTTATATAAATGATTTAGATGTGAACATAAGAGCTATGATTAGTAAGTTTGCAGAAGACACCAAGATAAGAGGTGTAGTGGACAGCAAAGAAGATTATCTCAGAGTACAACAGGATTTTGATTTGATGGATGATGGGCCGAGGAGTGGCAGATGGAGTTTAATTCAAATAAATGTGAAGTGCTGCATTTTGGTAAAGCAAATCAGGGCAGGACTTGTACAGTTAATGGTAGGACCCTGGGGAGTGCTGCTGAACAAAGAGATCTAGGACTGCAGGTGCCTGGTTCCTCAGAGTTGGAGTCATAAGTAGACAGGGTGGTGAAGAAGGCATTTTGTACGCTTGCTTTCATTGGTTGGTGCACTGAGTACAGTCACGTTGCAGCTGTCCAGAGCATTGGTGGGGTCACTTTTAGAAGACTGTGAATAATTTTGGTCGCTCTGCTATAGGAAGGACCTTGCTAAATTTGAGAGGGTACAGAAAAGATTTACAAGGATGTGGCCAGGACTGGAGGGTTTGAGTTATAGGGAGAGGCTCAAAAGTCTGGAGAGTCAGCAGCTGAGGGGTGACCTTATAGAGCTGAAAATATGTTGCTGGAAAAGCGCAGCAGTTCAGGCAGCATTCAAAGAGCAGGAGAATCGATGTTTCGGGCATGAGCCCTGCTGCCTGACCTGCTGCGCTTTTCCAGCAACACATTTTCAGCTCTGATCTCCAGCATCTGCAGTCCTCACTGTCTCCTCGAAAATGTGACCTTATAGAGGTTTATAAAGTCTTGAGAGGTGTGGATAAAGTGAATATCCAAGATCTTTTTCCCAAGGTCGGGGAGTCCAAAACTGGAGGACATAGATTTAAGGTGACATTGTTAATATTTATAAAGAACATGAGAGGTAACTTTTTCACACGGAAGGTGGAGTAGTGCATGTATGGAACAAGCTGCCAGAGAAGGTGGTGGAGCTGGTCACAATTACATTTAAAAGACAATAGGGTAGGTACATGGATACAAAAGCTTTAGAGGAATATGCACCAAATGCAGGCAAATCTGACCAGGTTTCAGGAAACCCAGTTGGCGTGGACAGGTCGGGCCGAAGGCCTGTTTCCGTGCTGTATGACACTATGACTCTAAGTTCCTGAAACATTATGTTTACTATCTTCTCATAGAAACCCATGTAAACGTTTAGGTTATGTTCTGGAACATGAAACAAGTACAGAATTATGTTTAATATAAAATATAGATGAAAATATGAAAAAAAATACCTTTGAATGTATCTTGCTACAAATTTAGATGTAGAAAGCAGTGGATTCAGCATCTTTCTGATCTGGAGCTCTGGAAGTTGAAGGCTGCGGATTATCAAACTGTTCTTCAGTTGAGGTGGAGGTGGAGAGTTGAGTTAGCTTGGGGACATATTTTAAGATCTCATCCAGCTTTAAGTGAGGCAAGCAACAGCCAAATGAGCCGAACGAACAGGAATGTATGCAGGAATGCTGAGTTTTCCATGCATTTGTTACTTTGCAGCACTGGGAGTCAGGTGAGAACTGTGTTAATGTGAATCTGGGATCACAGGTGGGAAAGTATAAAAAAACCATAGCATGGCCAAATCTTTTTAAAAAAGAATGACCTGTATTCAAAACCTTGGTGAAAGAGTTAGGTTTTACGAAGAGTCTTAACAGAAGAAAGTGAGCTACAGAGGTCTCTGTCTATCAGGCAACCTGTCTGTCTAAACATCAACCTATCTGACTATCCCTTACCTACCCACTAAGTATACACTCACCAATTTATTATACACTTCCACCTTTAATGTCAACCACCTATCTTCATCTTTGCTCATCTGTCATCTCTGACGGTGCAGCACTCCCTCTGAACTGTACCTGAATGATCTGCTTCAACAATGTACAATGACAAAATCGAGCTCTGGATAAGACCATAAGAAATAGGAACAAGGAGTAGGTCGTTCAGCCCCTTGAGCCTGCTCTGCCGTTCAGTAGGATTGTGACTAATGGAGCATTCCTCATACCCACTCCCCTGCCCTTTCCTCCAGCCCTTGATTCCCCGACTGATCAAGAATTCATTCAAGACAAAATCAGAAATTGCTGGAAAAGCTCAGCAGGTTTGGCAGCCTCTGTGAACGGAGAAAAACCGAGTTAACGTTTTGGATCCTGTGACTCTTCTTCAGAAGAATTTATCCAACTCAGCCTTAAATATATACAAGAACTCCACCCCAATACTTCTCTAAAGGAAGGATTTACAAAGACTCATAACTCTCTGAGAGGACAAATTCCTCCTCATCTCAGTCTTAAATTGGTGCTCCTTTATTCTGAGACTACATCCTCTGCTCTCAGACTCTTCCATGAGGGGAAGCATCCTCTCAGCATTTACCCTGAGAATCTGATATGTTTCAATATGATCACCTCTCACTCTTCTAAACTGCAGTGAATAGAATCCCAATCTGTTTAATCTTTGCTCATAAGACAATCCCTCCATATCAGGGACCATCCCAGTGAACCTTCTCTGAACTACCTTCCATGAAATTATAGCTTTCTTTAAATAAGGGACCAACATTTCTCACAGTATGGCCTCACCAGTACCTTTTCCAGTTTTCTGATTACGTGTCCAAAATCAAGTCACACATTAGTGAGATCTTCCTCAAATTTAACATTGATAAAAGCAACAACTTCATTTGGTCCCAATCAAGAACTTCATATCCCCACCCAGTATTTTCACCTCCTTTCCCATTTGCTCACTGTGGATAAGCCAGAGACTGTGAGAACTCTGTCCTGTTGACACCATATCTACTTCATTATCAAGACTGCTGCCTTCTATACCCACTAAGTGACTTGCTTCAATCTTTGTCTCACCACCTCCATATTTCTGAAACACCCAGGTTTTACATCTCCAACATCCTTCATTATGGTCTTCCAAACTCTAGTTTGCATCTAATCTGAATTATTTTTAGGGAATAGATGAGATAGATCACAGAGAGGGTGTTTTCACTGGCAGGTGAAACTAAGACAAGAGGGAATAGCCTCAAAATTAGAGGAAGCAGTTGGAGATCGAATTGAGAAGGAACTTCTTCACCTAGAGGGTTGTGAATCTATGGAATTCCCTGTCCAGTGAAGTATTGATGCTAGTCAGTAAATGTTTTTAAAGCTTAGGTAGATTTTTTTTGAGCAATGAAGGAATTAAAGATGGACAGTGACAGGGTGGGTAAGTGGAGCTGAGACCACAAAAAGATCAGCCATGATTTATTGAATGGTGGAGCAGGCTCGAAGGATGAGATGGCCTACTCCTGCTCCTCGTTCTTATCTTCATAGGTTCTATTTCTTCTATCCATGTCCTGCTCTGCTTTAGCCATTTGAGAACTTAATAACTATAGATAAGGGTGAACCAGTAGATGTTCTGTACTTTTCAGTAGACATTTGGCAAGGTGCTACTAACAAAATAAGGATAAATTATAGAGAATAACATATAAGTGTGGATAGAGGATTGGCTAGCTAATAGGAAGCAGATGGTGGGCATAAATGGATCTTTATCATGTTGACAGGATGTGACAAGTGGTGTGGCACACGGCCCAGTTTTAGGGATTCAATTATTTACAATCCATGTAAATGACTTGGATGAAGGGACTTACTCCTGATGCCAGAAACATTGATTCTCCTGCTCTTCGGATGTTGCCTGACTGTCCAACACCACACTCTTCGACTCTGATCTCCAGCATCTGCAGTCCTCCTCGCTTTCTCCTGAAGAGATTGATTGCACGGTTTCTAAATATGCTGATGGTATTGTCACAACTCACTGGAGTAGTGCACTGGTAATCAAGCCCCTCTGTTCATGGAGGTATTACAAATGTAAAGATAGGGTTAAACCACCAAATTGCCCAATGAGAACTTACTGTCTAATTCAGGTTTTAAAAATTATCTGCACCAGGTTTTTGTTCCATCAACAAACTTATTGCAAATAAATTGGTTTTAACCAGTGACAGTAAAATAAATGAATTGCTAGCTTACAATTCTGTAGCTTAAACTCTACCCCTTTTTAAAAAATCCCATGCACAGACAAAGAGATACAGAGAATGACAAGACAAGTCACAAATGTAATGGGTGTGGAAGGGAGAAAATAACAAAGCAGCACAGCTCTGGCACCAGTCCAGGTCATGGATGTTGATTTTTTTTTGGTTTCTTTCAATTCCTTCTGAGTCTTTGCTGATATCGTGAGATTGTGAGTACATAGATGTTTGTTCTTTCATTCACTCACTTATTAAGGATTTGTCCTTTCACGAGCTCTACAGGTGGCTTTTACTCCTCTTCCTTTACAGGGGAATTTTCAGAGAGAGCAGCTTAGAGAGAAAGGTAAGGGAGAGCAGCGATTTATTCGGGATTTTCTTTAATCTGTCTACACAAAAGGGATAGTACAGAGAATTTCTCTTTCAAGCTCATTGTTTCTTCCTTACTGTTTTCACATAGAAGCTGCTCTGCTCTCTACTCTAGAAGGCTGCAGTCATCTGTCTGGGAACAGTTCAGAGGCTGTTTCTACACTTTGGTGGCCATTGGTAATGTACTGTAACAAAAAACGTGTAACAGGCAGTGGAAACTTATAGAAGTAGAACAAAAACTTACCAAATTCAAATCAAAATAACATTACATAAGGAGTCCACTGGTCTCTGAAGGCAAGAGGCTGTTGTTATGCTAAGCTCTCCTGATCACACAATGGCTGGTACCAATTTTCTTGAGTTATCTCTCACAGAGACACTGTAGATGCAACTCAATGTGTTGTAGCTTGTTTTTAAAATTGGAAACACATTCCTACACAGCTCTCTTGCAGCATCTTTTTTCCTGTTTTCAGTCCATTGTCCAAAACAAGGTAGCAGTACAAGGTAGGGAAGTAAGTTGTGAAGAGGGCAGAAGGTTAGTGATTGGGAAAGAAAATGGCAAATGGTGAAAAAGTGGGAAAATGCCCACTTTGTCAGGAAGAAGAGAAAAATGGTACGTTATTTTAATGGAAAGAGATTGTAGTACTGAGTGATCTGTGTGCCCGAGTAAGGTGAATCACATAAAGTTAGCCTGCAGGGACAGCAAGTGATTAGGAGGACAAATGGAGAGTTGTTGTTTACTGCAAGGGGAATATAATATATATAGGGATGTTTTGCAGCAGTGTAAACACAGCTCACAATGAGTTCATGCAACTTGCTTACAGAAGTTCAGCTTTGTAACAAGCACATTGATTCCTCTTAATATTCAATTATCTGTGAATCTTTATTCCATTTACCCTCCTCCAGTTGTTTTTTTTTTAATTCCTCAGTCCATTGAGTCGATTTATTCATTGTCACATGTATTTTGTTACGAGCTCGCTGAAAAGTGTTGTGTAGGGTCACCCACTCTGCTGCACCATCTTGAAACACGGAAAATAAACCAAGACACAGAAAGTAAAGGCAGAAAGTAATGTTCAACTTAGCTTAGCCATGGGCTTGCATCCGGGAACACTCACCTCTATTCTCACCCCGATGCTGAGACTAACGCAAGCACGAAACAGTCAGCCGCCATTCTGCAGTACCATGTTATCTCCACCAATGCCACGACCACCATGGGTCTATGCTGATGCTGCCATCAGTGGTACTGTTGGCTCCAAACTGGACCAAAACTTGACCCCTCCGCATTCGCTGACCTAAGCGCCCACTGACATAGCCACCGATGCTACCAGGTCTTGGACTGGCCCCAAGCACTCATCCGATGCTGCTACTGAGAATCCACGCTACACATCCATATCGCTGTCACTGACGATCCCACTCTTAATAAGGAGGTCAGTTTAAAACAAAAGATTAGATTTCTTATAGTGTGGAAACAAGCCCTACGGCCCAACAAGTCCACACCGACCTGCCAAACCGCAACCCACCCAGACCCATTCCCCTACATTTACCCCTTCACCTAACACTACGGGTAATTTAGCGTGGCCAATTCACCTAACCTGTACATTTTTGGACTGTGGGAGGAAACCGGATTCCCCGGAGGAAGTCCGCGCAGACACTGGGAGAATGTGCAAACTCCACACAGATAATCGCCTGAGGTGGGAATCGAACCCGGATCTCTGGGTCACTGTGCCACCGTGCCGCCCACAAAAGCTGGAGTAAAGAGAAAAAAAAGTGGATGGAGTGGATGAGCCCCAGATTCAGGGGCCTGGAATGCTACCTTTCCTGCTGCCATCTCAAATTTTGAACTTAGCTCCTGATGTTTAGGAGTTGCTATATGATAGACAATAGACAATAGACAATAGGTGCAGGAGTAGGCCACTCAGCCCTTCGAGCCTGCACTGCCATTCAATATGATCATGGCTGATCATTCCTAATTAGTATTCTGTTCCTGCCTTATCTCCATAACCCTTGATTCCACTATCCTTGAGAGCTCTATCCAACTCTTTCTGAAATGAATCCAGAGACTGGGCCTCCACTGCCCTCTGGGGCAGAGCATTCCACACAGCCACCACTCTCTAGGTGAAGAAGTTTCTCCTCATCTCTGTCCTAAATGGTCTACCCCGTATTTTTGAGCTGTGTCCTCTTGTTCGGCACTTACCCTTCAGCGGAAACATGTTTCCTGCTGCCAGAGTGTCCAATCCTTTCATAATCTTTCATGTCTCAATCAGATCCCCTCTCAGTCTTCTAAACTCAAGGGTATACAAGCCCAGTCGCTTCAGTCTTTCAGTGTAAGGTAATCCCGCCATTCCAGGAATTGACCTTGTGAACCTACGCCGCACTCCCTCAATAGCCAGAATATCTTTCCTCAAATTTGGAGACCAGAACTGCACACAGTACTCCAAGTGTGGTCTCACCAGGGCCCTGTACAGCTGGAGAAGCACCTCCTTGCTTCTATATTCAATTCCTCTTGTTATGAAGGCCAGCATGCTATTAGCTTCCTATTAGCATGCTATTTGCATGCTATATCAACTCCTTTAAAAGAGCATTTCTCACATCGAGCTGAGTTGCAAAGTGCAGTGCTGGAAAAGCACAGCCGATCAGGCAGCATCTGAGGAGCACGAGAGTCACAGTTTCTGGCATGAGTCCATCAACAGGAATGTGTGATGAAGGGCTTATGCCTGAAACGTTGACTCTCCTGCTCCTCGGATGCTGCTTGACCTGCTGTGCTTTATCAGCGCCACACTTCATGACACTGACTCTCCAGCATCTGCAGCCCTTACTTTCATCTAGTTATGTCGAGCTCTGGTGAAATCCATCAGATATGGGATGGGCAGGAGTGCAGGGTGCAGGTTAAATTCAGATTGGCCATGACATTCTTGAATAGTGGAACAGGCTCAACTGATCTACTCCTCTTCCTTTGTCACGTGTTCATCACCTTTTTTGTGGTGACTGCTGGATTCAATTAAGGCCCCTCACACTTAAATATTAAAGATATTTTTCTCTCTTTCATTTCCATCTTTGTTTCCCTCACTCATGTCTCCTTGCTCAGGCTTCCCCGCCACCCATCTGTCCCCCCAACCTCACCCACCCCATCAGACTGGATTGGGTGCAATGGCCTTCTAATGCAGATATTCCACAGAATCAGTCTCAATGCCTCAAGTATTTAACAAAAACAGAAATTGCTGGAAAAGCTCAGCAGGTCTGGCAGCATCTGTGAAGAGAAGTCAAAGTTAACATTTCAGATCCAGCGACTGGGTCTATTTAGCCGTTCCTAATAATTTAACCCCTTCATCCCAGGAATCAGCTCGTGAATCTCTTTTGAACTGCCTTTAATATCAGTAAATCCTTTGTTAAATGCAGGGATCGATACTGTACACAATACTTCAGATGTGACCTTACCAACACACTGCCCTGTTGAAACAAGATTTCCCTATTTTTAAATTCCAACACCCCAGCAATAGAGACCAAAGTTCCATTTGTCTTCTCAATTGCTGGCTGCACCTGCATGCTAATGTTTTGTGTTTCATACACAGAGTTCTCTCACTTGGTTTTTGGAGCAAGGCGTCACTTATTGCAAACACAGCTTCCAGTTCCATCTGATGATCCTAAGTCTTCGTTGTGATGCTTTTCTTCTACATATCAAAAACTCACCCCTCCCCTGCAGTGATTTAGTTCTAGGTCTTCTTGAGGTTAGAAGGGAGGGGGAAAGGAACACTCCCTCCTTTTCTCACCAAAACCCCTCACTTCCACTTTGCACTAGAGTTCTCCCTTACAAAGTTCTTCACGTTTCTTACTTACACAGTTGGGATTCTGATCATTCTCCCACCTCGCACTTACAAAACCCCCTAAGCCAGTTATTTCTTAGTAATTGGGTCAGCGCAGTCATAACTGTATGAAGCAGTGTCCAGTAATGCTATATGAAGGTCAATGACTTCCTCTGCTCCTTTGCTTCTGCTGCCTGACACTCACTATGTCTCTATTATTGCATCCACCCTTCACCAAGGATTAGGCCCTACCCTTCTCACTGTTGCCTGCAACGTCTTCTCTCATTCACTCTTACGTCTATTTACCCCTTGAGAAGGTGATGGTGAGCTGCCTCCTTGAACTGCTGCCATCTATGTGTTGTAGGTAGACCCACAATGGATGGAGGGAGTTCCAGGATTCTGACCCAGCGACAATGAAGCAACAGCAATATATTTCCAAGTCAGGATGGTGAGTGGCTTAGAGGGGAATTTGAAGGTAGTGGTGTTCCCTGCTGCCCTTGTCCTTCTAGATGGTTGCAGTTGTGCATTTAGAAGGTGTTGTCTAAGGAGTCTTAGTGAATTTCTGCAATTCACCTAGTGGATAGTACACACTGTTGCTACTGAGCATCGAGACTGGAGGGAATAGGTGCTTGTGGATATGATACCAATCAGTCAGGCTGCTTGGTCCTGGATAATATCAAGCTTCAAGTGTTGTTGGAGCTGCACTCATCCAGGCAATTGGTGAGTATTCCACCCCAATCCAAACTGGTGCCTTATGAATGGTGAATACGTCTGGGGAGTCAGGAGGTGAGTTACTAATTGGAGTAATCTGACCTGGTCTTGTAGCCATTGTATTTATATAGTGAGCTTAGTTCAGTTGCTGGTCAATGATAACCCTAAGGATCTTAATAGTGCGGTTTCTGCAATGAGATGTCAAAGTTAATGGAGATGGTCATTCCCTGGCATTTATGTGGTATGAATGTTACTTGTTTCTTGTGAGCCCAAGCCTGGATATTGTTGATATCTTGTTGTATTTGAACATGAATTGCTTCAGTATCTGAGAAGTTGCAATTGGTACTGAACACTGTGCAATCATTGGTGAATGTCCTCACTTCTGACCTTATGATGAAGGGAAGGTCATTGATGAAACAGCAGTAGATGGTTGGGCCTAGGACACTACCCTGAGGACCTCTTGCAGAGATACCTTGGAGCTGAGGTGACTGACCTCCAACAACCTCAGCAAGGTGAGGATGACAGAATTCCTTCCCACAAGACCATTAGTGAACTGGATGGGTTTTTATAACATTCGATAATGGTCATGAAAATGATCAGCAGAGTATGGTCATCACACAGATATTTATCAAATTCAAATGTCACAATCAGCAGCGTTGGGATTCGAATCCCTGTCCCGGAATTGTCTGTGCCACTGGGTTACTGATAAGACATAAAGTGTTAGAGAAACTCAGTGGATCTGGCAGCATCTATCGAGAAAGCCAGAGAGTTAACAGAAATGAAAGAGGCTGTTGATAGAGGGGAAGGAGGAGCGCGTGGAACAGACGTTGAGGATGACCATAGCAAAAGACAAAGGGAGTGCTAATCCTGATAAAGGAGTGAAAGAGATGCAAAATGTGTGTAAGTGAATGTGTACAAAGGAGCAAATGACCCTGCCTGCTGACAACAAAGCTAACAGGACACAACTCAGACTTGGCTGGTCTTGGTGGTGGTGGGAGGTAGAGTTTTTCCATTTTCCATTTTTTTTCCCCTCAAACTTTAACCCCACCCGCCTACCAGGAGGAAAGGAGTTGAGACCGGGGACCAGACGGGAGCTAAACGTGCAGGCAGTACCCCACAGAAGCAGTAACAGCATGGTGGAATGGAACGCGGCAGCAGCAGAGGTGCATGGGCTGGGCTGCGTCCTGGAGAGATGGATGGGTGTCTCTGATTGGTGGATGACCCATGGAATTAAGCCATCAGGGTCCTTCACAGCATGATGTACCTTATTGCTGCTGAGTGCCGGAGTCGGGACCATTGTTAGACTTGGACCTGATGCCACACATGGAGCTGTTAATGTTTCTTTCCCAGACTGTAATGTAAACCCTCTTTATTGGACTGTAAAGTGAGCCCTCTTTACCGGACTGTAACATGAACCCCCTTTACCGCACTGTAACGTGAACACTTTTTGCCAGACTGTAACGTGAACCCTCTTTACCAGATTGTAATGTAAACCCTCTTTACCAGACTATAATGTGAACTCTCTTTACCAGACTGTAATATGAACCTTCTTTGCCAGACTGTAACATGAACCTATTTTACTGGACTGTAATGTAAACCTTCTTTACCGCACTGTAACGTGAACCCTCTTTACTAGACTGTAATGTGAGTCCTCTTTACTGCGCTGTAATGTGAACCCTCTTTACCAGACTGTAAAATAAATCCTCTTTACTGGGCTGTAATGTGAACCCTCTTTACAGGGTTGTAACATCAACCCTTTTTACTGGGTTGTTATGTGAACCCTCTTTACTGGACTGTAACGTGAACCGTCTTTACTGGATTGTAATATGAACCCTCGTTATCGGACTGTAACGTGAACCGTCTTTACTGGACTGTAATGTGAACTCTCTTTACTGGGCTGTAATGTGAACCCTCTTTATCGGACTGAAACATACATCCTCTTTACTGGACTGTAACGTGAATCCTCTTTACCAGACTGTAACATAAACCCTCTTTACCGGACTGTAACGTGAATCCTCTTTGCCGGACTGTAATGTAAACCCTCTTTACCAGACTGTAATGTAAACCCTCTTTACCAGGCTGTAATGTGAAACCTCTTACCGGACTGTAACATGAACCCTCTTTACCGGACTGTAATGTAAACCCTCTTTACTGGACTGTCATGTGAACCCTCTTTACTGGACTGTAACGGGAACCCTCTTTACTGGACTGTAAAGTGAACCCTCTTTACCGGGCGGTTATGTGAACCCTCTTTACTGGACTGTATTGTAAACCCTCTTTACTGGTCTGTAATGTGTACCCCATTCACCGGACTGTAATGTAAGCCTTCTTTACCAGACTGTAACATGAACACTCTTTGCCGGACTGTAATGTAAACCCTCTTTACTGGGCTGTAGCGTGAACCCTCTTGACCAGACGGTAATGTAAGCCTTCTTTACCAGACTGTAACGTGAACCCTCTTTGCTGGACTGTAATATGAACCTTTTTTACTGGACTGTAACATCAACCCTCTTTACTGAACTGTAATGTGAACCCTCTTTATTGGTCTGTAATGTGAACCCTGTTTACTGGACTGTAACATGAATCCTCTTTACCAGATTGCAACGTGAACTCTCCTTCCCTGACTGTAACATGAACTCTCTTTACGGGACAGTAACATGAAACCCCTTTACTGCACTGTAACGTGAACCATTTTTGCCAGACTTTAACGTGAACCTTCTTTACCGCGCTGTAAAGTGAACCCTCTTTACCAGACTGTAATGCGAGTCCTCTTTACTGGGCTGTAATGCGAACCCTCTTTACAGGGTTGTAACATCAACCCTTTTTACTGGGCTGTCATGTGAACTCTCTTTACCGGACTGTAACGCAAACCCTCTTTACGGGCTGTAAAGTAAACCATCTTTACCGGACTGTAACTTGAACCCTCTTCACCAGGCTGTAATGTGAAATCTCTTCACCGGACTGAAACATACACCCTCTTTACTGGACTGTGATATGAACCCTCTTTACTGGACTGTAATCTGAACCCTCTTTACTGGACTGTAACATAAACCCTCTTTACCAGGCTGTAATGTAAAACCTCTTTACTGGGCCTTACGTGAACCCCCTTTATCGGACTTTAACGCGAACCCTCTTGACCGGACTGTAACATAAACCCCCTTTATCGTACTGTAATGTGAACCCTCTTTAACGGACTGTAATGTGAACCCTCTTTACTGGACTGTAACATCCACCCTCTAAACTCTCTTTACCAGACTGTAATGTGAACTCTCTTTACTGGACTGTAATGTGAAACCTCTTTACCGGGCCGTAACGTGAACCTTCTTTATTGTACAGTAACGTAAACCCTCTTTACTGGACGTCATGTGAATCCTCTTTACTGGACTGTAACGTGAACCCTCTTTACCGGACTGTAACGTAAACCCTCTTTATCGTACTGTAATGTAAACCTTTACTGGACTGTAATGTGAACCCTCTTTACTGGACTGTAATGGGAACCCTCTTTACTGGACTGTAATGTGAACCCTCTTTACCGAGCTGTAATGTGAGCCTTTTTTACTGGACTGTAAAGTGAACCCTCTTTACCAGGCGGTTATGTGGACCCTCTTTACTGGACTGTATTTAAACCCTCTTTACTGGGCTGTAATGTGAAACCTCTTTGCTAGGCTGTAACGGGAACCCTCTTTACCGGACGGTAATGTAAACCCTCTTTACTGGACTGTCATGTGAACCCTCTTAACCGGACTGTAACATATACCCTCTTTATCATACTGTAATGTGAAACCTCTTTACCGGACTGTCATGTGAACCCTCTTTACTGGACTTTAACATCAACTCTCATTACTAGGCTGTAAGGGGAACCCTCTTTACCGGACAGTAACGTAAACCCTCTTTACTGGACTGTCATGTGAACCCTCTTTACTGGACTGTAATGTGAACCCTCTTTACTGTACTGTAATGTGAAACCTCTTTACTGGGCCGTAACGTGAACCCTCTTTACTGGACTGTAACATAAACTCTCTTTACCGGATAGTAACATAAACTCTCTTTACTGGACTGAAATGTGAACCCATTTTACTGGACTGTAATGTGAAACCTATTTACTGGGCTGTAACGGGAACCCTCTTTACCGGACTGTAATGTGAACCCTCTTTACTGGACTGTAACTTGAATCCTCTTTACCGGACTGTAACGTAAACTCTCTTTACTGGAATATAACGTAAATTCTCTTTACCAGACTGTAATGTGAACCCTCTTTAACGGACTGTAATGTGAACCCTCTTTACTGGACTGTAACATCCACCCTCTAAACTCTCTTTACCAGACTGTAATGTGAACTCTCTTTACTGGACTGTAATGTGAAACCTCTTTACCGGGCCGTAACGTGAACCTTCTTTATTGTACAGTAACGTAAACCCTCTTTACTGGACGTCATGTGAATCCTCTTTACTGGACTGTAACGTGAACCCTCTTTACCGGACTGTAACGTAAACCCTCTTTATCGTACTGTAATGTAAACCTTTACTGGACTGTAATGTGAACCCTCTTTACTGGACTGTAATGGGAACCCTCTTTACTGGACTGTAATGTGAACCCTCTTTACCGAGCTGTAATGTGAGCCTTTTTTACTGGACTGTAAAGTGAACCCTCTTTACCAGGCGGTTATGTGGACCCTCTTTACTGGACTGTATTTAAACCCTCTTTACTGGGCTGTAATGTGAAACCTCTTTGCTAGGCTGTAACGGGAACCCTCTTTACCGGACGGTAATGTAAACCCTCTTTACTGGACTGTCATGTGAACCCTCTTAACTGGACTGTAACATATACCCTCTTTATCATACTGTAATGTGAAACCTCTTTACCGGACTGTCATGTGAACCCTCTTTACTGGACTTTAACATCAACTCTCATTACTAGGCTGTAACGGGAACCCTCTTTACCGGACAGTAACGTAAACCCTCTTTACTGGACTGTCATGTGAACCCTCTTTACTGGACTGTAATGTGAACCCTCTTTACCAAGCTGTAGCGTGAGCTCTCTTTATTGTACTGTAATGTGAACCCTGTTTACTGGACTATATCATCAACCCTCTTTACTGGGCTGTAATGGGAACCCTCTTTACCGAGCTGTAGCGTGAGCTCTCTTTATTGTACTGTAATGTGAACCCATTTTACCGGACTGTATTGTGAACCCTGTTTACTGGACGATAACATCAACCCTCTTTACTGGGCTGTAACGGGAACCCTCTTTACCGAGCTGTAATGTGCACCCTCTTTACTGGACTGTAATGTGAATCCTCTTTAATGGACTGTGATGTGAATCCTCTTTATCGGACTGTAACGTAAACTCTCTTTACCAGACTGTAATGTGAACCTTCTTTACTGGACTGTAATGTGAAACCTCTTTACCGGGCCGTAACGTGAACCCTCTTTACCGGACTGTAACATAAATCCTCTTTATGGTATGGTAATGTAAACCCTTTTTACCAGATTGAAATGTGAACCCTCTTTACTGGACTGTAAACTCTCTTTACTGGAATGTAACGGGAACCCTCTTTACTGGACTGTAGCTTGAACTCTCTTTAATGGACTATAACGTGAACCCTCTTTACCGAGCTGTAATGTAAGCCTTCTTTACCAGACTGTAACGTGAATCCTTTTTGCTGGACTGTAAAATCAACCCTCTTTTACCAGATTGTAATGTGAACCCTCTTTGCTGGTCTGTAATGTGAACCCTGTTTACTGGACTTTAACATGAATCCTCTTTACCAGATTGCAACGTGAACTCCCCTTCCCTGACTGTAACATGAATCCTCTTTACCAGACTGTAACATGAAACCCCTTTACCACACTGTAACATGTACCATTTTTGCCGGACTGTAACATGAACCGTCTTTATCGGACTTTAACATGAACCCTCTTTACCGCGCTGTAATGTGAACCCTCTTTACCAGACTGTAATGTGAGTCCTCTTTACTGGGCTGTAATGCGAACTCTCTTTACAGGGTTGTAACATCAACCCTTTTTACTGGGCTCTCATGTGAACCTTCTTTACCGGACTGTAACATGAACCTTCTTTACAGGACTGTAATGGAAACCTACTTTACCGAACTGTAACGTAAACCATCTTTACCAGAATGTAACATGAACCCTCTTTACTGGTTTGTAATGTGAACCCTGTTTACTGGATTATAACATGAATCCTCTTTACTGGACTGTAACGTGAACCCTCTTTACCGGACTGTAATGGAAACCCTCTTTATCGAACTGTAACATAAACCATCTTTACGGGCTGTAACATAAACCATCTTTACTGGAATGTAACATGAACCCTCTTTGCTGGACTGTAACTTGAACCCTCTTCACTGGGCTGTAATGTGAAATCTCTTCACCGGACTGAAACAGACAGCCTCTTTGCTGAACTGTAACGTGAATCCTCTTTACTGGACTGTAACGTGAACCCTCTTTACTGAGCTGTAATGTGAACCCTCTTTACTGGGCTGTAACTTGAACCTTCTTTTCTGGACTGTAATGTGCACCCTCTTTACTGGGCGGTTATGTGAACCCTCTTTACCATATTGTAACGTGAACCCTCTTTACTGGACTGTATTGTAAACCCTCTTTACTGGGCTGTAACGGGAACCCTCTTCACTGGACTGTAATCTGAACCCTTATTACTGGACTGGAACATCAACCCTCTTTACCGGGCTGTAACGTAAAGCCTCTTTACCGGACTGTAACATGAATCCTCTTTACTGGATTGCAACGTGAACTCTCTTTCCCAGACTGTAATGTGAACCCCCTTTATCAGACTGTAATGTAAACCCTCTTTACCGGACTGTAACATGAACCCTCTTTACCGGCCTGTAATGGGAACCGTCTTTACCGAAATGTAATGTAAACCATCTTTACAGGCTGTAATGTAAACCATTTTTATCAGACTGTAACATGAACCATCTTTACTGGACTGTAACTTGAACCCTCTTCACCAGGCTGTAATGTGAATCCTCTTTACCAGACAGTAACATAAACTCTCTTTATGGACTGTGATGTGAACCCCCTTTACTGGATTGTAACATAAACCCTCTTTACCAGGCTGTAATATAAAACCTTTAACTGGGCCATAACGTGAACCTTCTTTACCGGACTGTAACATGAACCACCTTTACCGCACTGTAATGTGAACATTCTTTCCCAGACTGTAATGTGAGTCCTCTTTACTGAGCTGTAACGCAAACTCTCTTTACAGGGTTGTAACATCAACCCTCTTTACTGGACTGTAAAGTGAACCCTCTTTACCGGACTGTAACATGAACCTTCTTCACTGGACTGTAACATCAACCCTCTTTACCAGATTGTAATGTGAACCCTCTTTACCGGACTGAAATATACACCCTCTTTACTGCACTGTAACATGAATCCTCTTTAACGGACTGTAACATAAACCCTCTTTACCAGACTGTGATGTGAACCCACTTTACCAGGTTGTAATGTGAACCCCCTTTACCAGATTGTAACGTGAGCCCTCTTTACCAGGCTGTAACGTGAAGCTTTTTACCAGGCTGTAATGTGAAACCTCGTTACCGGGCTGTAATGTGAACCCTCTTTACCGGGCTATAACGTGAACCCACTTTACCAGGCTATAACTTGAACGCTCTTTACTGGACTGTAATGTGAACCCTCTTTACCAGACTGTAACGTGAGCCCTCTTTAACGCACTGTAATGTAAACCCTCTTTACCGGACTGTAACGTAAACCATCTTTACTGGACTGTAATGTGAACCCTCTTTACTGGACTGTAAAGTAAACCCTCTTTACCGGGCTGAAACTTGAACGCTCTTTACTGGACTGTAACTTGAACCCTCTTTACTGGACTGTAATATGAACCCTCTTTACCGGTCTGTAACGTGAGCCTTCTTTACCGGATTGTAACGTAAACCGTCTTTATCAGACTGTATTGTGAACCCTATTTACCGGGCTGTTATGTGAACCCTCTTTACCAGATTGTAACGTGAACCCTCTTTACTGGACTGTATTGTAATCTGTCTTTACTGGGCTGTAACGTGAACCCTCTTCACCGGGCTGTAATGTAAACCTTCTTTACCAGACTGTAACGTTATCCCTCTTTACCGGACTGTAACGTGAACCCTCTTTACCGGACTGTAACATGAATCCCCTTTACCAGATTGTAACGTAAACCCTCTTTACCAGACTATAATGTGAACTCTCTTTACCGGGCTGTAATGCGAACCCTCTTTACCGGACTGTGACATAAACCCTCTTTACTGGACTGTGATGTGAACCGTCTTTACTGGACTGTACTTGAACCCTCTTCACCGGACTGTAATGTGAATCCTCTTTACCGGATTGTGACATAAACCCTCTTTACCAGACTGTGATGTGAACCCTCTTCACCAGGTTGTATTGTGAACCCCCTAACAAGACTGCAACGTGAGCCCTCTTTACCGGGCTGTTATGTAAACCCTCTTTACCAGATTGTAATGTGAACCCTCTTCACCGGACTATAATTTAAACCTTCTTTACCAGACTGTAACATGAACCCTCTTTGCTGGACTGTAATGTGAACCCTGTTGAAAATGTGTTGCTGGTTAAAGCACAGCAGGTTAGGCAGCATCCAAGGAATAGGAAATTCGATGTTTTGGGCATAAGCCCTTCATCAGGAATGATGTAATGTGAACCCTCTTTACTCGACTGTAACATCAACCCTCTTTACCGGGATGTAATATAAAACCTCTTTACTGGGCCATAAAGTGAACCCTCTTTACTGGACTGTAACATGAACCCCCTTGACCAGATTGTAATGTAAACCCTCTTTACCGGGCTGTAATGTAAACCCTCTTTACCGGACTGTAATATACACCCTCTTTACTGGACCTTAATGTGAATCTTCTTTACCAGACTGTAACGTAAACCCTCTTTACTGGACTGTAACATGAAGCCCCTTTACCAGACTGTAATGTAAACCCTCTTTACCGGGCTGTAATGTAAACCCTCTTTACTGGATTGTAATGTAAACCCTCTTTACAGGACTGTAATGTGAACCCTCTTTACTGGGCTGTAATGTGAACCCTCTTTACCGGACTGTAACGTGAGCCTGCTTTACCGGGCTGTAATGTGAACCCTCTTTAATGGACTGCAACATACACCCTCTTTACTGGACTGTAATGTGAGTCCTCTTTACCAGACTGTAATGTAAACCCTCTTTACCGGACTGTAACATAAACCATCTTTACCGGACTGTAACATGAACCCTCTTTACTGGACTGTAACATCAACCCTCTTTACCGGGCTGTAATGTGAGCCCTCTTTACCGGGCTGTAATGTGAACTCTTTTCATTGGACTGTAACATACACCCTCTTTACTGGACCTTAATGTGAATCCTCTTTACAAGACTGTAACATAAACCCTCTTTACTGGACTGTAACATGAACCCTCTTTACCGGACTGTCATGTGAACCCTCATTACCGGATTATAATATAAGTCCTCTTTACTGGACTGTAACGTGAACCCTCTTTACCAGGCTGTACTGTAAACCCTCTTCATAATGTTACACAGGTCGTCCTACTATAACACACATTTCATTAACACGAATTCCCTATTACGTGATTGACAAACTGGGGGACACTGTTGTAAAGCGCAAACCTTTAAAGTGTGTATTTGTTATAATGCGATTCCGGCCCCATTGGTATAAATGGAGCTGCTATTACACCATTTTCTTATAACACTGGATTGCGTGAGAATGGAACTACTGCATTATAGCAGGACTGACGGTATCTATCTCATTTTCTTCCATTCTATAAGTAATGCTTCTGTTTCCCTTCTAATCCTCTCTGTATCATAATATTTTTTTAAACTTTGTAAGATCTGTGCCTAGGCATTTCTACCAATGATGCCAGTAAAAAGCAGCCATTGTAAAAAAAGTCTCACTGTATTCCTGTACTTCTGTACTGCAGTACACTTGAGAAGAAAGAATATGCAAATTCACAGAAGGTGGACACCTGGACATCATGCTCTTAAGTTGTTGGTCTCAATGTTGAGTCTTAGAGACAGTAAAGTGTCTGAGTGAAAATGAAATGTTCCTCCAGCCTGCGTTGAACTTGGTTTGAACGTTGCAGCAAGCCCAGGAGAGAAACGTTAGGTGGTTTGTTGAAATGGCAAGCAACTGAGTGGTCAGTTCAATCCAATGGACAAAGCAGAGGTGTTCAGCCTCGCAGTCACCCAGTCTGTTTGGTCTCACCCGAGTAATGCAGTGGTATTTGTTGAGGTTCGTCCCGAGCAGCGCTGTGACGCGGGACTCCGTGCTCTACGGCCTGTTCCCTGGGACGCACACTGAGACGAACATCAACTGTGCCTGGAGGATCATCAACTCGGTGAAGGACGCTCTCTGGGCGGTCCGAAACCTGTTGATCGTCCAGCTGAAGGAGTTGACCCCGACTGAGTGTTGCAGACTGGCACATTCCAAGGTCCAGGACTATGTGTTGAGGGATGTGCCGAAGCTTGGGGCAGCTGCCGCCAAGGCGCGGTGGGGAAAGACCACCGTGTAACATCTGCCTGCCTAAAGAAGAAGAGGGGGCCCATGCAGTCGTTTGGGCTCTGCTGATGCCTCAGCTAAATATATGGGCATGTGAATGAGAAATGCACAGACCTGTATATAACAATGATAATTTCTGATCTGGGTATGTAAATGTTGGCATATGTATGGCATGACCAAATGTACAGACCATCAAATTATTTTATGATTATTTTACGAATAAAGTATATTTTTGAAATAACAAAAAAGTTTGGTCTCCCCAGAGTAATGGAGACCACATTGTGAGTAGTGAATACAGTAAACTCATTGAGTAAAGTGTAAGTGAAACATGGCTTCACCTGGAAGGAGTATTTGGGGCTTTGGTCAGTGAGGAGTAAGGAGGTGAATGGGCAAGGGATTATATGGGCACCTTCTGTGATTATACAGGAAAGTGCCATGGGGGAAGTGAGGAACTGTTAAGATGGTGGAGGGATGGTTCAGGAAACTCTCCCTGTGGATACTGATGGTAAGGGAAGGGGAATATGTATTTAGTGGTGGCATGCTCCAGGAGGTGCCACACATGGAAGAGGATGATCCTATGAATGTGGAGACTTGTGGAAAGTGGGGACAGGGGGAACCCTATCTATGTTCTGGGATGGAGGTGATGGAGTGAAAGCAGAGGTGAGGGAGATGGCTCAAATACAGATGAGAACCCAGTCCACCACAATGTGGTGAACTTTTCAATTGAGTGAAAAGGAAGTTATGTCAGAGTCACCCTTTGGAAGGTAGCATCAGAGGAAGAGTGTGATGGAGATGGAGAAACTGGCAGAATGGGATTGAGCTGAAAATGCGTTGCTGGTTAAAGCACAGCAGGTCAGGCAGCATCCAAGGAACAGGAAATTCGATGTTTCGGGCCAGAGTCCTTCATCAGGAATGAGGAGAGGGTGCCAGGCAGGCTAAGATAAAAGGTAGGGAGGAGGGACTTGGGGGAGGGGCGATGGAGATGTGATAGGTGGAAGGAGGTCAAGGTGAGGGTGATAGGCCGGAGTGGGGTGGGGGCGGGGAGGTCAGGAAGAGGATCGCAGGTTAGGAGGGCAGTGCTGAGTTCAAGGGAATCGACTGAGACAAGGTGGGGGGAGGGGAAATGAGGAAACTGGAGAAATCCGAGTTTATCCCTTGTGGCTGGAGGGTTCCCAGGTGGAAGATAAGGCGCTCTTCCTCCAACCATCGTGTTGTTATGTTCTGGCGATGGAGGAGTCCAAGGACCTGCATGTCCTCGGTGAAGTGGGAGGGAGAGTTAAAGTGTTGAGCCACGGGGTGGTTGGGTTGGTTGGTCCGGGCGTCCCAGAGGTGTTCCCTGAAGCGTTCTGCAAGTAGGCGGCCTGTCTCCCCAATATAGAGGAGGCCACATCGGGTGCAGCGGATGCAATAGCTGATGGAATGGGATTGAGTCCTTACAGGAAGTAGTGTGTGAGGATAGATAGACGAGGTAATTGTAGGAGTTAGTGAGTTTATATTGCATGGTGGTGGATAGCCTATCCCCTGAAATGGAAGTCAACAAAGCGAAGGGAAGGGAAGGGAAGGGAAGAGCCAGAGATGGACCAGGTGTAGGTGAGAGAAGAATGGGAATTGGGAGCAAAATTGATTATTTTTTCCAATTTGGAAAAGAGCAGGAAGCAGCCCTGAAGCCATCGTCAATGTGTCTGAAAAGAGTTGTGGGAAGGGACCGAGTAAGAACGACAAAGAATGTTTCACGTACCCAACCAAAGTTGGAGAAAGTGGAAAAGGTTAACGGAGAAATTGTTTAAAGTGAGAATGAGCTCAGCCTGGCAGAGAAGATGGTGAATAGGGAAGGTTCAGGCCTGTTTTGGAGAAAGAAACAGAGAGTCTTCAGAATATCCTGATGGGGGATGGGCGTGTGGAGAGATTGCACATCCATGTTGAAGACAAGGTAATTAAATCTGGAAAACTGGAAATTATGGAATTGATGTAAAGCATTAGAAGAACCAGAACATAAATGTGAAGTGACTGAATAAAGGGGAAGAATTAGCATCACGTTAGAAAGAAATAGATTCAGTATGATAGGACAAACTGAAACAATGGGACAGCCAGCAACCGAGGAGCAAGAAAATTGACGTTTCAGGCTGGAGCCCTTAATCAGGAATGGTGTGCTTTTCCAGCAACACAATCTCAACTCTGATCTCCAGCATCTGCAGTCCTCATTGTCTTCTAATGGACTTTGGGAAGAAGGCTGTGTGGGGGAGGGGGGCAATGGGATTGGAGGCTGTGGGCACTGGGCTATACAAACAGAAACAGTAGATGTGGTCAGAGATAGTCCTGGAAATATAGCTTGAAGTTCATTGGTGGGGACATGATCTGGGGAGATAAGAGGAAGGGTCTGAGAGTTGGTGTTCAGATCCTGGCAGTAGGGATGGGCAGGCTAGAGGATAACAGCACCCTCTTTATCAGAAAGTTTGATAATCTCTGGGTTACTGGTTCAGTGACAATACAGCTATGCTGCCACCTCTCCATTTGACCGAATCATTAAAGCAGGTTTCCTTAACATTTTCCCATGTTAACTCCATTGTAAGGCTTGAAAATTGTCACAACTCTTTGGTGAAAACTGAGTGAAGTTTTGAGGTAGGGCTGATGAGGGTACGGGGAAGAGAGGGTCTATGATAGCAGGGGTAAGAGAATGAAGACCTGTTAGTGTGGGACGAGGGGTAATGGGAAGTCCACGGCAACCATTTCTGCCACATGAACAGTGATACCACTGAACAGTCACAGCCTGACGTGGGGTCTCAATGCCCAACTTTGGGAAGCCCTACACAGGGGGCCACCTCAGGAAATATTGCCAGAACTGCGTGGGTTATTTGCAGGAAATTAAGGTGGGTGGGTGGATGAAGAAGCAGTGTATGACCATTTGGGAAATAGTGATCATAACACAATTAGATGGAATGTCACTATGGAAAGGGGGAAAGGTAGAAAAATGTGGAGGTTTAAAATAATTTTCATCCCAGAAAGTGGTGGGTTCCAAGTTTTGGAAACTCTTAATTTGAAACTCTTAATTTTAACTTTAAACTCTTAATTCATTTCAAAAGGACTTGGATCTGCATTAAAAGTGCTGTTACCAGCAAGGTGCTCTTAAGTGGGATTAGAATATATAAGGAAGTTTGCTATGGTCTTACCAGACTCTTTTGTCTCATCAGAGAGAGACATACAACTGGTTGTGGCTTGATCTGAGGTTCAGCACACCTCAGGCAACAAGGGAAGTTGAGAAGACAAGTCCTTCACGGTGACCTCAGGCAGTGCAGGAAATGAATCCACGGTATTAGCATCACAAACTAGCCATCCAGCCAACTGAGCTAACTGGCTGCCACGATTAAAATGGGCAGCTAATTTATTCAGCCAGCACAGTCACAATAGGCTGAATGGCCTCTTTCTGTGCTGTAACCTTTGAATGGTCCTATGATTCTACCAAGAAAGAATGAACAGGCTGGGTCTCTTTTGTTTAGGAATGAAACGTCTGACGGGGTCAGCTAATTGTGGCCTTTAAAAGTAGTTCTTGATAGCTTTGGTCATAGAGAGGAAATAGACAAATGTTCCTATTTGTGGAGAAAACCAAATCTAGAGCCAAACATCTAAGTGCGTCAATGTCCCTTCCCCACACATCCCTCACCCACTGCCCCAAAATGACATTTTGATTTAATTTTGTAAGTTTCTCATTTTTTTTTGTCACAGTTCCCTGGTTCTTTAGTTAATTCAGTTTTTCAAAAAAAAATTTCACCTATTATGCTTTTAATAAATTTACTGGGAAATTCAGGAAGAACATCATGGTTTTGGTGAATTTGAGGGAGAAAGGGTTGGAAGGTTTGTGCTGATAGACTTCGATGATAAGGGTGGGAGGAAAGTAAGCACGGACCAGTTGGGCTGAATAGTCTGTTTCTACGCCTTAAGTTCTATTTAATTCAATGTAATGGTGTTACATTACATATTATTATGCTTCATTTTGTTTGAGTGCTTGACACAGGCAGTACCTGTATTAAGGTCACTTGGACAAGGGTTCAATGCCAGCCACCTGAAAGATAAATGCTTGTGCACAAATCTTTCACACAGCTCCTGCTGCATATTCAGGTGCTTTGATTTATGCGACGGTTGTAAATCATTAACAATTGCTGGGCTACACTCACCGAGGAGTTTTATGATCAGTTAGCAATTTCTGATCTCTCCAGACTCGCTATGTTTGTGAGAGTACATGAATTAGTCTACTTAGGACAATTGTAACCAACTGTAAATGAATGGAAATGGCCACCCATCCAAATAATTGGAACCAATTAGCTGGAACAAGGCTTTATATGTGTTATTGGTGGTGAGTGGGGAGCGGAGAATAGTGCAGAAAAAAGGTTATAACAGAAAGGTGGAGGACTACTTCCTCCAGTCTAGGGATTGTTAAAAAAATATATACATACAATTAATTGGTAATCATTCTGTTTTGTATTGAAAGCAATGACCTGAGAGAATGTGACAGATCACATCAACTTTGACAAATTGGACACGACTCTTGCAAATTCTAATCCTGCTCCCAAGACCTGAGTGGAGAAATCCAGGCTGACATTCCTTGGATTCTAAAAACAGGATACCTGACATTTGGCTACATTGCTGTTAATAAGAACTCACTGTGAGAAGGTGGCTCACCAATATCCAGTGGTGAACACAGTTCAGAAATCTTCTTAGTGGCACTAAAGCACTCTTTGGCATCCTGGGGTTTTGAAAGGCTCTATTTAAATGTCATGGAATTACCCGTCTGAAGTAAATGAAGTTGCACGAAGCAAGCCAACAATTCTAACACAGATATTGAATGGCCTCTTTCTGTGGTGTGAGTTTTGCTGTGTCCCCATGAATCTACTAACATGGCCTTGTGCATCTCTAGGTGCCTTGAGAAGGTGTTGGTGAGCTATCTTCTTGAACCGCAACGGGTCCGTGTGATATAGGTTGACTCACAATACCATTAGGGAGGGAATTCTGGGACTCTGTCTCAACAACAGTGAAGAAACAGCGATATATTTCCAAGTCAGGACGGTGAGGGGCTTGGATGGGAACTTGTGGGTGGTGGTGTTCCCATGTATCTGCTGCCCTTCTCCTTCAAGATGGAAATAATTATGGGTTAGGAAGATGCTGCCTAAAGATCTTCAGTGAATTTCTGCAGTGCGCAGTTGCAACACTGGCACCAATGTGGAAAATTGCCCAAGTATGTCCAACAAAAGCAGGCAACATCCGGCCCAGCCAATTACCGCCCCATCAGTCCATTCTCAATCATCAGTAAAGAGATGGAAGGTGTCTTCAACAGTGCTATCAAGCAGCACCTGCTCAGCAATAACCTGCTCAGTGATGCCCGGTTTGGGTTTCCCCAGGGCCACTCAGCTCCTGACCTCATTACAGCCTTGGTTCAAACATGGACAAAAGAGCTGAATTCCAGTGGAGAGGGGAGACTGACAGCCCTTGACATTAAGGCTGCATTCGACTGAGTGTGGCATCAAGGAGCCCTGGCAAAACTGGAATCAATGAGCATCAAGGGGAAATCACCCTGCTAGTTGAATCATACCTGACACATAAGAAGATGGTTGTGAATGTTGGAGGTCAGTCATCTCTACTCCTCAGGGTAGAGTCCTAGGCCCAACCATCTTCAGCTGCTTCATCAATGACCTTCCCACCATCAAAACGTCAGGAGTAGAGATGTTCGCCAATGATTGCACAATATTAATGACCACTTGTGACTCCTCATTTATTGTAGCAGTCCATCTTTAATGGCTACAAGATCTGGACAATATCCAGGCTTGAGCTGACAAGTGCCGAGTAACATTCACGCCACACAAATGCCAGGCAATGACCGTGCTCAATATGAGACAATCTAACCATTGCTCTTTGACATTCAATGGTGTTTCTACCCCAAATCCCCTAATATCAATATCTCCGAATTCAAACTCAACTGGACGTGTCACATAAGCCCAGTGGCTACAAGAGTAGGCCAGAGGCTAGGAACGCTGCAACAAATAACTCACCCCCTGACTCCCTGAAGCTTGTCCACCATCTACAGGACACAAGTCAACAGAGTGATGGAGTACTCCCCATTTGCTTGGATGGGTGCAGCTCCAACAAAACTCAAGCAACTTGACATCATCCAGGGCAAAGCAGCCCATATGATTTAACCCACATCCACAAGCATCCAATCCCTCCACCACTAATGCTCATTAGCAACAATGCGTACCATTCACAAGATTCACTGCAGAAATTTACCAAGGCTCCTTAGACAGCACCTTCCAAACCTGTGACAGTTCCATGTAGAAGGACAAGGGCAGCAGAAGCATAGGAACACCATCACCTATAAGTTTCTCTCTAGAGCACTCACCATCCTGACTTGGTAACACTTGGAAATTCCTGGGTCAAAATGCAGGAATGGCATTGTGGGTGTCCTACACAAAATAAGCAGTGATTCAGGAAGGCAACTCACCACCACCTTCTCAAAGGCACATGGGGACAGGCAATTAATGTTGGTCCATCCCGCAATGCCCACATGCTTGAATGAATTAAAAAGAATTTGCATGGGTACACGTACAAGCATGAGTGTGCCTATGAATGTCAGGTGAGAAATGGTTGGACCTAGCCCTTTTGCTTCTTCTCTGTCTCTGTTTAAACACTGAGGAACAGCCAGATAGACCAGGTATCAAAGAGTGACTATAACAGTCCCCCAGCAAGAATCAGGGTGGAAGGTGTGTGCAGTGACTTGCAGGGACAAGGGAAGACACCGTGACGATGAGGAAGAGGATGAGGAATTAACAACTTGAGAAAGCCGATATGGACGGTTACACTGTGGAGCTCCCAATAAAGCAGATTAGATCTTGTCCCATCTCCTGAACTGCCCCCTTTCCCAGTATGATATAGCGCTAATTTGCTCATGGGAAATCAGAGAGGAGAAGGCAAGTGCTTTTACAATTTTACCTCCAGCTTTTATGATTTAAAAGTAATTTAAGTAGCCTCGCTGGTAAATCCGTCATTGAGTGTGACAGAAATGCACAAATTAAATTTAATCAAAAGAACCACTTACCCACATGTCAGTTTCTGTTATTCAAATAGCCGAGACCTGCTGGTTGAGAACTTCAATTTCATTTCATTCCAATGCATTGAAGTATTTTTCATGTCGGGAATGAATTGCTGTCAAAACATTATTAAGTGGGCTATCAATCTGTGACTAGCCCAGGGACAAGCTACAATACTCCTTAAAGGTGACAAGCAAAGTAGGGTTTATTGGAGATTATTGTAAATGAAGATTTGGCTTAAGTAAATGAAGAATTAACAGTTATTTTGTTTTCACAGGACACAAATAAGAAAGGACTCGCATTTATATAACTACCTAAGGATGTCCTAAATCACTTTATAGCCAATGACATACCTTAAAGATAGAGAAAATGCTGGATACGTGACAGCAAATTTGCACCCAGAAAAAAACAATGGGCTCAATTATTGGACCAATTATTGTTGTGATGTTAGTTATGGGATAAAAAAAATTGACTGCTTCACTTGTGGGAATGTCCCACACTTTTTTGAATAAGACACTTGACATTGAAATGAGAGGGCAGGCTGTACCTCACATTAATGCTTTATTTCAGAAGCACTACCAACTCCATAATGTAGCAAGTTAGGAATGGCAGGATGTCATTCAGCACTTTGAGGTTATTCTATCACTCAAAGAGATAATGGTGGATCCAAATCTTAACTCCTATTCTTAATATCCTTCCCCAAGAAAGAAACAATCAATCTCAGTTAGATTTTACACCAAACACCTCCCATACACCCACACCAGCTACTCAGCTTTTTTGGGGTTAGGGAGTTCTTTATGTGAACGATACTCCTAATATGACCTCGGTAATAGCCTGGTTCTTATTTTTTGAGGTTATCCCTCTTGTTCTGGTCTCAGCAACCAAAGGAACTAGGTTTATAGAGAGAAGCTACCAACTACTTTGATCATCTTAAACACATGAATTGATTACCCATTAATCTTCTATTCTAAAGGCAATACAAGCCTAGGCTTTACAACTAGTCCTCATAATTTAACCTTATTAGCACTTTAACTCCCCTTTGAAACAATTAATCCTTCCCGTGATGTGGCACCCAGAACTGAATGCAATTATACCGGATGCAATCTGAACAGGCATTTATATAATTGCAGCATAATTAAAATATATCGCTGAGAGGAGATTTGTTGTTGGAGCTTTTCACCACGCACCCATCAGGACAGAAGTGCAAGAATACCAAATCACAAGCAACATCCTCTTCTTGTGTAGTGTAAATTTGGTTTCCTGTGAGACTTGGTACTCTTGGACACAATTGCAGGAGTGCCAAAACTCAAAGGGAACAACAACTTCTACTGTATGAGAAGAGGGTGCTGATTGAGATTTGGCATTCTTGCAGTTGTATCCTGATGAGTACAAAATAAAAAGCTTGCCTTCTGCTTGTCTACTTTGGATTCCCACATCTGCAGTTTTTTTTGTCTCTGACAGATTTTTCTCAAGTTCTGTACCACTATGTGACTAGCCAAAATGTAGTAAGAGACTGAATTTTTTTATAATGGATTGATTTAGATCAACAGTAACATGGCTCAGTTGCTAGTTCTCTGTTATTTTCAAGTTTGAAAACTTATGGGTTTGATGAAGAATTGGAACACCTAAATGAGGATGACATATAGGCTGGAATAAATTAGAACTCACTCATTTAAACCAGAGATGAGAACTTATTTTCTCACAAAGGATCATGAGTCTTTGCAATTTTCTTCCTCAAAAGGTGGTGAAGGCAGAGTCTATTCACTAGGTGAGAGGGGAAAGATTTAAAAGAGATCTGAGGGGCAACGTTTTCACACGGAGTATGGAATGAGCTGCCAGAGGAGATGGTAGAAGTAGGTACAATTACATGACCTAAAAGACATTTAGACAGGTACGTGAATAGGAAAGTTTTAAAGGGATATGGGTTAAATGCAGGCAAATGGGACTAGTTCAATTTAGGAAATGAGTTGGGCTGAAGGGCCCGCTTCTGTGTTGTACGACTCTGTGACAATTTTTCAGGCAGTGGTGGATATATTCTAGGTAAGTAAGGGGTGAGACGTTATCAGGGGTTAGCAGGAACCAGGATTAATGGGATCAGGCATGATTTTACTGAATGGTACAGCAGGCCTGAGGGGCTGAGTAGCCTATTCCTGCTCTGAATCTCTGTGTTTGTATGGCATTCTCAGTTGCAGTATAGCTAATGACATGTGATGGCCTAATGGTACTCTTACTAATTAGTAGCAGAGGTAATGTCATGGGGACCTAGGTTCAAATCCCACCACGGTACTTGATGTCATTTGAACTTAGTTTCATTATCAGACTCTTTTAAAAAAAATTATCTGGTTTGCTTTAGCCTGTTAAGGAAGGAAGTTGTTGCCCGTTAAGGAAGGAAGTTGTTGTCCGTTAAGGAAGGAAGTTGTTGCCCGTTAAGGAAGTTGTTGTCCGTTAAGGAAGGAAGTTGTTGTCCGTTAAGGAAGTTGTTGCCCGTTAAGGAAGTTGTTGCCTGTTAAGGAAGGAAGTTGTTGTCCGTTAAGGAAGTTGTTGCCCGTTAAGGAAGGAAGTTGTTGTCCGTTAAGGAAGTTGTTGTCCGTTAAGGAAGTTGTTGCCTGTTAAGGAAGGAAGTTGTTGTCCGTTAAGGAAGTTGTTGTCCGTTAAGGAAGTTGTTGCCTGTTAAGGAAGGAAGTTGTTGTCCGTTAAGGAAGTTGTTGTCTGTTAAGGAAGTTGTTGTCCGTTAAGGAAGGAAGTTGTTGTCCGTTAAGGAAGTTGTGGCCCGTTAAGGAAGGAAGTTGTTGCCCGTTAAGGAAGTTGTTGTCCGTTAAGGAAGTTGTTGCCTGTTAAGGAAGGAAGTTGTTGTCCTAAATGGAACTCCAGACTCACAGCACTGTGGCTGACCCTTAACTGTCTTTGGGGTAATTTGGGATAGCCAAGAAGTATTGGCTGAGATGGTGACAGCCACATCCTGTGAGTGAATAAACAAAAATGGACTGAATTTTACATGGGGTGTTAAACTAAAGCTTCATCTACCCTTTTGGGTGATTAAAAGATCAGACTTTAGGAACAGTAGAACTGTTCTCTGTGGAGTCCCGGTCAATAATTAACCTCGATCAATCCTGCTAAAGCAGATTATCTGATTATTTTCATGCTTGCTTGTGGGAGCGGATTGTACGCAAATTAGCTGCTGTATTTCAGAAAACACAGCACGACACTTCAAAAGGCATGATTTTAATACATTCATGGGATGTGGCCCTTGCTGAATAGGCCAGCATTTATTGCCCATTCCTAATTTCTCAGAGAGCAATTGCTGTGGGTCTGGAGTGACCAATAGACCAGAACAAACAAGGTTAGCCGTTATAGAACCATACAGCACGGAAACCTTCGGTCCAATCAATCCATGCCAACCATGTTTCCAAACTAAAATCGTCCCACCTGCCTCCATCTGGGAGATCCCTTTAAACCTTTATTATTCATCTACTTATCTAAATATCTTTTAAAAAGTGTAACTGCACCAATCCACCACTTCCTCTTGGAGTTCATTCCACACATGAACTCTATGTAAAAATGTTGCCCCTCGTGTCTTTCTCCTCTCACCTTAAAAATATGCCCCTTAGTCTTGAAATCCCTCACCCTCGGAAAAAGACACTTGCCATTCACCTTACCTATACCCCTTATGCTTTTAGAAACCTCTATAAGGTCACCCCTCAACTTCCTATACTCCAGTGAAAAATGCTCTAGTCTATCCAGCCTCTTCTTATAACTCAATCCCTCCATTCCTGGCAACATCCTGGTAAATTTCTTCTGAACCCTCTCCAGCTTAATAATATTCTTCCTGTAACAGGGTGACCAGAACTGGACTCAGTACTCCAGAAGAGGCCTCACCAATGTCCTGTACAAAGTTTAGGGCTGTTCTCTGACAATTGTTATACTCTTAATTTCAAGCCTTTTTAAAAAAAAGTGAAATACAAATTTCACTTTTTGTCATGTGAAGGGCTTTGAATCCTGGTCACCAGAAGATTATTTGAGACTCTGGATCCACAGTTTGGTGATAACACCACTCAGGCAATACTATAGCAAGGAGCTGTAAAGCGCCTTGGCACAGTCTGAAGGCATGAAAGGCACTATATAAATGAAAGTCAATCTTCTTTCATATGGTGAACCCTTTGGAGTCTTGAATTGTGAATCTTGTCACTAAACTGCCTGAAATGGTGGCTGCATCACATGAAGATTCAGAGACACCAAAGGCTGAACTAGCCAGAGGTCTGGGCAATACATTAGCTCAGTGGTTAGCACTGCTATCTCACAGCACCAGGGACACGCGTTCAATTCTAGCCTTGGGCCACTGTCTGTGTGGTGTTCCTCCAGGTGTTCTGGTTTCCTCCCACAATCCAAAGATGTACAGGTTAAGGCTAAATTGCTCATAGTGTTAGATGCATTAGTTTGGGGAATGGGTGTGGGGGGGGGGGGGTGGGGTTACTCTTTGGAGGGTCAGTAAAGACTTGTTGGGTCAAATGGCCCATTTCCACACTTCAGGGATTCTATTCTAGACAAAGCTTCAAACTCACTGCATCTCTGGCTGAAAGAGAAATGAAAAGAACTGCGAATGCTAGAAATATATTAACTCTGATTTCTCTCCACAGATGCTACCAGACCCGCTGAGCTTCTCCAGCAATTTCTCTTTTTGTTTCTGGCTAAAAGGTTGGAGGGCCAGATTCCATGGGGAACAGCCCCCCCCCCCACCCTCCTACAATTGACCATTGCTAGACTGCAGTCAGGAGTTCCACTCAGCCCTCTTGAATCAGGAAGTCTAACCTCCGTGCACTCTCAGACAATCAGAGGCTGGTTGCTGTTTGGGGAAGGGTGAGTGCGGTGCTGCATCAATTGGGGTCTGTATCTGGGCACCTCACTGGATGCCAAGGTGGCAAGTAGAAGAGGGGGCTGGGTGATTGAGAACCCATGGTAGGGGGGAGGGGGTGGGGTGCCATGATGAGGTGTGGTTTCCAAGGGCCCCAATTAATCTCACCATCTTAATGCCCCCATCAGCATCCACCTCCCCTGAGGGAAGCCTGCCAGGCTAACACTTCACCTGAACCTCTTCCAGTGCCACTTCAATCCTTCCAATAACATGGTGAGGTCCATAAGTGGGCACTCATTGACCACCAAGGGGCTTATCTGGTCCTCTGGCGAGTGCCAGCCCTGCTGCTAGTATAATTATAGTGAGGGCATGGACAGATAGGTATGTAGGGCACTCACTGGATTTAAGGATCTTCCCACTTCAAGCCGATTGGCAGGAGGTGCTGGCATAGTGGTTATGACACTGGTGGTAGGACCCAAAAGCTCCAGATTATAGTTCTGCAATCATGCACTCAAACCTCACCATGGCAGCTGGTGAAATCTGAACTGTTTAGGGGAGAAAAGAACTGCTAATTGTTGTAAAAAAAACATCTGGTTCATTAATGTCCATTAAAGAAGGAATCTGCCATCCTTACCTGGCCGACATGTGACTCTGGACCCTCAGTAATTCGACTGGCACTTATCTTCCCTCTGGGTAATTAAGGGTGGGCAATAATTGCTGGTCTTTCCAGTGATGCCCATATCCTGTGAACAAATTATGAAAATAAACTCTGAGACACTCTAATTTGGACCAAACACAGGAAAATAGAACCAGATTAATTGTGAAAACAGGACAGAATGGATAAGTTTGGCTGAAGTTTCCATGCTGTTAATCTATGACCCTTTACTCAAAGGCAACCTCCAAGCCTGTGACCCAGCCCAGGTATAGGGAGATGGTTAGAACTACATGACAGGTATGGAATTCCAGATTGGATCATGTCTGAGGTTAGGGAGGAAGTGATCGTTTTGATCTTTTTTTTTGGAGACAGTGCGTTTGCTCTAAGTAGGGAATTGAACCATCAAGGAAGGAGACATTGCAAAGAAGAGCCTGTCTCCACAGAGGATCTCATTCTTTTTAACCTCGTTGATTTTAACCCTACTGTGAATCCTCTTGCAAGGATGCCTGCCTTGAAGAAGTTTTCCTCCTCTCTCTACAAGAATCTCAGGGAGTCCCTCTCCCACTGCAACCCCCAGGTCTTTTCCTCTGCTCTGAAGCTTTTCAACCATGTCCTGAAACAGACTCGCTACCACAGCCACATTTGCTTCCTCAGTGCCTGCTTCTGTAACCAACTCATCCCACACGGACTCCGGACCACCTTTAAACCAGCAGAGTTCGGACCCGAACACGACAAAAAGTACAAATTACAGATTCAAAAACACCAGCAACAGTTCTCCTTCAAGATCCTCCGCTCCACGCTCGCAGCAATGCGTCGGCACCTAACCTCTCTACAGTCAGCCCTGCCTCAGCTGAGGGCTACACTCTCTCAGAACTGCAAAGCACTCCTCCTTTACTATAGCCTCAGGAGAATTCATACTCTCAACAAACAGTATTTCAACTCCATCTCAAACATCAAAAACTGTAAGTACAACAAACTTTTATCTACCCACCTCCATAACCAGCACTCCTCAAACATTCCAGTAGATTCCCCTGGCCTCTGGAATTGCTTGGACGCCATTAGCCATGTGCCTGGTGCAGCCACCATCCCCACACTGATTGATGACATCACTTCTGCCCCCATCATGGCCACTTCCACCCTTCACAATTCCTCATGCACCACACTTGACATCGCTTCTGCCCCTCACATCATCGCTGATGTCACATGCTCAGTGACTTCTGCGCCCCCACTGCCGTGTCTGCCACCACTTCAACCCCCACCAATAAGTGTTCAAGGTTTGTGCGAAGATTTGTAGCTCGGGTGCTCGTTGTTGTGGTTCTGTTCGCCGAGCTGGAAGTTTTTGTTGCAAACGTTTCGTCCCCTGGCTAGGCGACATCATCAGTGCTTTGGAGCCTCCTGCGAAGCGCTTCTTTGATGTTTCTTCTGGTATTTATACTGGTCTGTCCTTGCCGCTTCCAGGTGTCAGTTTCAGCTGTCCGCTGTAGTGGTTGGTATATTGGGTCCAGGTCGATGTGTTTGTTGATGGAGTTTGTGGATGAATGCCATGCCTCTAGGAATTCCCTGGCTGTTCTCTGTCTGGCTTGCCCTATGATAGTAGTATTTTCCCAGTCGAATTCATGTTGCTTGTTGTCTGCGTGTGTGGCTACTAGGGATAGCTGGTCGTGTCGTTTCGTGGCTAGTTGATGTTCATGTATGCGGATTGTTAGCTGTCTTCCTGTTTGTCCTATATAGTGTTTTGTGGAGTCCTTGCATGGTATTTTGTAAACTACATTGGTTTTGCTCATGTTGGGTATCGGGTCCTTCGTTCTAGTGAGTTGTTGTCTGAGCGTGGCTGTTGGTTTGTGTGCCGTTATGAGTCCTAAGGGTCGTAGTAGTCTGGCTGTCAGTTCTGAAACACTCCTGATGTATGGTAGTGTGGCTAGTCCTTTTGGTTGTGGCATGTCCTCGTTCCATGGTCCGTTTCTTGGGCATCTGTTGATAAAGTTGTGCGGGTATCCGTTTTTGGCGAATACCTTGTATAGGTGTTCCTCTTCCTCTTTTTGCAGTTCTGGTGTGCTGCAGTGTGTTGTGGCCCTTTTGAATAGTGTCCTGATGCAGCTTCGTTTGTGTGTGTTGGGGTGGTTACTTTCATAGTTTAGGACTTGGTCTGTGTGTGTTGCCACACTACCATACATCAGGAGCGTTTCAGAACTGACAGCCAGACTACTGCGACCCTTAGGACTCATAACGGCACACAAACCAACAGCCACGCTCAGACAACAACTCACTAGAACGAAGGACCCGATACCCAACATGAGCAAAACCAATGTAGTTTACAAAATACCATGCAAGGACTGTACAAAACACTATATAGGACAAACAGGAAGACAGCTAACAATCCACATCCATGAATATCAACTAGCCACGAAACGACACGACCAGCTATCCCTAGTAGCCACACACGCAGACAACAAGCAACATGAATTCAACTGGGAAAATACTACTATCATAGGGCAAGCCAGACAGAGAACAGCCAGGGAATTCCTAGAGGCATGGCATTCATCCACAAACTCCATCAACAAACACATTGACCTGGACCCAATATACCAACTACTACAGCAGACAGCTGAAACTGACACCCGGAAGCGGCAAGGACAGACCACTATAAATGCCGGAAGAAACATCAAAGAAGCGCTTTGCAGGAGGCTCCAAAGCACTGATGATGTCACCTAGCCAGGGGACAAAACGTTTGCAACAAAAACTTCCAGCTCGGCGAACAGAATCACAACCCTCACCAACGCCACTCACTTGCATTCTGCTCACACGCGCCCCCCACAGATCCCACTGTCACCATCCCCACCCTCCAGAACCCTGAGGGGAACACCACCCCAGCTCTTGACTCCACGCCCATTCCCTCATTTCCACACCCACTCTAGTTACAGGCTCCACCCCCATTCCCAGCTCCACACCCACACCAGATCCCAGCTCTCAGCCCTGCCGAGTTTTCACCATCCCTCCAGACCTCCCCTCACTGAGGATGAACGATCAGTCCTTAGCAAAGGACTCACCTTCATCCCCCTCTGTCGTGGCGTCAAACACTTCTTCCGCCGCCTCTGCCTCCGAGCTTACTTTCACAATCAGGATTCCCGCCCACCTTCCGAGGAACCCTTTGCCCACCTCCAACACACTGCATCCACCTGGACATCCTGTGCTGGCCCAATACTCGCCCTCGACCTCTCCATTTCCAACTGCTGCTGGCACATTAACCGCCTCAACCTGGCTACCCCCCTCCCCCACTCCAACCTCTCACCCTCACAACACGCAGCCCTCCAATCCCTCTGCTCCAATCCCAACCTCACCATTAAGCCAGCGGATAAAGGGGGTGCAGTAGTAGTCTGGCGCACTGACCTCTACACCGCTGAAGCCAAACGCCAACTCGAGGACACCTCTTCCTACCGCCCCCTCGACCATGACCCCACCCCCCCCCCATCACCAAACCATCATCTCCCAGACCATACAGAACCTCATCACTTCAGGAGATCTCCCACCCACAGCTGCCTACCTCATAGTCTGGGAACCCCACACTGCCCGGTTCTACCTCCTTCCCAAGATCCACAAGCCTGACAACCCTGGCCGACCCATTGTCTCAGTATGCTCCTGCCCCACTGAACTCATCTCTACCTACCTCAACACTGTCCTATTCCCCCCAGTCCAAGCCAGACAGAGAACAGCCAGTTCGAGACATCACCCACGTCCTCCACCTCCTCCAAGACTTCCGTTTCCCCGGCTCCCAACACCTCATCTTCACCATGGATATCCAATCCCTCTACACCTCCATCCGCCATGACGAGGGCCTCCAAGCCCCCCGTTTCTTCCTCTCCCAACGTGCCCAATAGTACCCTTCCATCGACATTCTTATTCGTTTGGCCGAACTGGTCCTCACCCTTAACAATTTCTCCTTCAAATCCTCCCACATCCTCCAGACCAAAGGGGTAGCCATGGGCACACGTATGGGCCCCAGCTATGCCTGTCTCTTTGTTGGCTACGTAGAACAGTTGATCTTCCGTAATTACACCAGCACCACTCCCCACCTCATCCTCCGTTACATTGATGACTGCATTGGTGCCACCTCGTGCTCCCTCAAGGGAGGTTGAGCAATTCATCAATTTCACCAACACATTCCACCCTGACCTTAAATTTACCTGGACCATCTCTGACACCTCCCTCCCCTTCCTGGACCTCTCCATCTCCATTAATGACGACATTGACATTTTTTACAAACCCACCGGCTCCCCCAGCTACCTGGATTACACCTCTTCCCAGCCTACCTCCTGCAAAAATGTCATCCCGTATTCCCAATTCCTGCTC
Source organism: Hemiscyllium ocellatum (assembly GCF_020745735.1). Lineage (NCBI taxonomy): Eukaryota > Metazoa > Chordata > Chondrichthyes > Orectolobiformes > Hemiscylliidae > Hemiscyllium > Hemiscyllium ocellatum. The sequence goes on along the minus strand of NC_083407.1, from coordinate 9,119,515 downwards.
CCAGGAGGACCAGTTCCACCATAGAACACACCAGATGTCCTCCTTCTTTAGGAGGCAATATCCTTTCCCACGTGGTTAAAGATGCTCTCCCACGCATCTCGTCCACATCCCGTAATTCCGCCCTCAGACCCCACCCCTCCAACCGTAACAAGGACAGAATGCCCCTGGTGCTCACCTTCCATCCTGCCAACCTTCGCATAAACCAAATCATCCGCCGACATTTCCGCCACCTCCAAATGGACCCCACCATCAGGGATGTATTTCCCTCCCCATCCCTTTCTGCTCTTCGCAAAGACCATTCCCTCCATGACTACCTGGTCAGGTCCACGGCCCCCCAACAACCCACCCTCCCGTCCTGGCACCTTCCCCTGCCCCCGCATGAATTGCAAAACCTGCGCCCACACCTCCTCCCTCACCTCCATCCAAGGCCCCAAAGGAGCCTTCCACATCCATCAAAGTTTTACCTGCACATCCAACCATATCATTTATTGTATCCGTTGCTCCCAATGCCGTCTCCACTACATTGGGGAGACTGGACGCCTTCTAGCAGAGCGCTTTAGGGAACATTTCCGGGACACCCGCATCAATCAACCACACCGCCCTGTGGCCCAACATTTCAACAGAAGAATCGAAAATAAGAGAAAAATTATAGAAAGTGTTTTTTTTCTCATGTCCATCAATATCTAACTGATTGTTCCTCAAAAGTTGGACGATAAAAGGCAAAAGTTTTATTTGTGTTGCATCAATTCAGCCTGTGTGAGTGTGAATGTGAATGCAAGACTCATAACAGAGTGTGGAAGTTAGTCATTTCTTGGATATTGACTGCACCTTAGTTATCAGGACATTCCAAACTTTCAAAAGTGTGATCAAGCAAATAGGGACAAGAGGGCAATGGGATTAATTTTGAATGAAAACTGGAAGATTCCAATTGTCAAGTGTAACTCACTCCTCAGTATCTGTCAATATATGTGTGTAGAGTCATGGAGTTGTACAACATGGAAACAGACTCGTCTGTCCAAGTAGTCCACACCAACCATGTTCCCAAACCAAACTAGTCCCAACTGCCTTCATTTGGCCCATATCCCTCTAAACCTTTCCTATTCATGTACTTATCCAAATGTACTTCTAACCTGCACCTGCATTCATCACTTCCTCTCGCAGTTCATTTCACACATGAACCACACTGTTTAAAAAAAGTTGCCCCTCGTAAGACTTTCTCCTCTCACATTAAAAATGTGCCTCCTAGTTTTGAACTTCCCTATGCTGGTGAAAAGACCCCTGCTGTTCACCTTATTTATGCCTCTAACGTATGATTTTATAAGCATGTGTAAGGTAACCCCTCAACTTCCGAAGCTCTGGCAAGACAAGGTTCACTCTATCCAGCCTGCTTTTATAATTCAACCATCCATTCGTGGAAATATCTTGGTAAATCTTTCCTGAACCCTTTCCAATAATAATTTTAATAATAGTTTCCAATTTTAATAATATCCTTCCAATAACAAGGTGACCAGGATTGCCAGGACATCGAGATAACTCTCCTGTTCTTCTTTCAGTAAGGAGCAGCAGGCTGATCAAATCTCGGTTTAACATCTCACCCGAAAAGCAGCACCTGCCTACTTTGGTAGGAAGAGTCAAAAGGCAGACTATTATTTAAATTGAGAAAGACTCCAAAAAAGTGGAGTTTGTGGAAATCATTACCTCAGGTCTGGCTAATACAGGAACATCAAATAAATTCAAGGAGGAGATGGACAGAGATTTGATTAGTAATGGGTTGAAAGGTTATGGAGAGCAGGCAGGAAAGTGGAGTTATGACTGAGATGAGATCAGCCATGATAGTATCAAATGGCAGAATGGGCTTGAGGGGCTGAATAGCCTACTCCTGCTCCTAGTTCTTCTTTTCCCCCTATCACTGCACACCATTACAGTGAGATTTCTGTCAGGAATATGTGGAAAATGCACAAGATTGGCACTAGGTAATAGAATTAGTGCAGCCACAATGGGCTGAATGGTCACCTACTGCACTGCATTATTCTCTTAGATTTATACGCTTTATTAATGGTACATTTTTAAAAAGACCATCAGGCACCCCAAAGGCTTTAACAGCCAGTGAAGACTTTTGAAATGTAGGAAACATAACAGCCAATTTGCACACAGGAAGCTCTTACAATGGAACACTTCTTGTTGGCTCACTATAGTCTTACCAGACCATAGGAAGAAGCAACTGGTTGTGATTTAACCTGAGGGTCACCAGACCTCAGGCAAGGAATGAGGTTGAGAAGGAAAGCCCTTTATGGTAACCTCAAACCAGTGATGGGAATTGAACTCACCTTGTTGGTATCACACAATCTTGTAGACCAGCAATCCAGCCAATTTAGCTAAACCAACAGAACATAGAAGGGTGTGAATTAGGAGCAGACACAGGCTATACAGTTTCTCAAGCACGCTCTGCTATTTTGATAGATTCATGTTTGATTTAACTAGGGCCTGAAATCTGTCTTCCTTTCTTGTTGAAATACCATGCAACAGGCCCACAATATTTGACATTGTAATGTTTGAGTCTTTAACTTTATTTCTTTCTGTTCTACGGTTATACTAAGAAGACTGTGGTGCAGAACTTTTTAACTTATTCCTTTAGTTTTCTACTTCTGTAATTATGATTTTGTACCTAGGTACTTAGGTGGCGCCATGTGCAGTGACATCATAAACTTTCCACTGTACTGTTGTACCCTGTACTTGGGAACACATGACATTAAAACTTCAATCTAAATCTATTTGAATAAACACTGCCAATAATTGGGAGTCGTCTTTGGAAATGAGTTTGGAACATGGCTCCTATCCCATTCTCAGGTGCCACAGTTCTACAGATTCGTATGTCACAGGAAAAGGAGGACTAATTTTATATTAATTTTCACAATCTGCTTTGATTCTTTGCGCCAGTGATTGATGGGAGCTGACAGAAACAAGCTAGTTAATCAGTGCAAGGAGACTGATTGAGCTGGAGGATTAAATTAAACTGTGGCTGAAAGTTCTCCAGGCACAGGGCGATTGGAAGGAGATGGAGAGTAAGGGATGAGTTGATGATATATGTTGGCCCGCAGATGAATTCCAACTTCAGTGGGTTATTAATCAGCTGCACGATGAGTTCAGGTGTCTCTGAGCTGATTAGCTTCATCCTCTTCTCTCATGAGAAATCACTCTTCACCCTTCACAACAATTGACAGTCAGACAGCAACTGCCAGCAGGTAATTCGGGGCGGGGGATCAGGATATCGCCATAGTGTACAGCCCCGGAGGAACTTGGCAGACAGAATTTTTTAATGATTCGTTCAAGGGATTGGGCATTGCTGGTTGGGCCTGCCTTTATTGCCCATCCCTAGTTGCCCTGGAATGGTAGGAGTGAGCTATCTTCTTGAACTACAGCAGTCCATGTACTGTAGGTAGACCCACAATGTCGCGGAGGGAATTCCCGGATTTTTGACCCAGTGACACTGAAGGAACAGCAATCTATTTCCAAGTCAGTACAGTGAGTGATTTGTGAGGGAACTTGCAGGGGGTGGTGTTCCCATGAATCTGCTGCCTTTGTTCTTCTAGCTGGCACAGTGTATGTTATGAAGGTGCTTTCTAAGGAGTCTTAGTGAATTGAGCCATGCATCTTGTAGTTGATACATGCTTGTGCCCTGTCGTGGAAGGGATGAACTTTGAAAATGCTGTATGAAGTGAACATTTAGTGACTGTTTTGTCCTGGATGGTATCACGCTTCTTGAGTAAAAAGTGAGGTCTGCAGATGCTGGAGATCAGAGCTGAAAATGTGTTGCTGGTTAAAGCGCAGCAGGTCAGGCAGCATCCAAGGAATAGGAAATTCGACGTTTCGGGCCAGAGCCCTTCATCAGGAATGAGCTGATGAAGGGCTCTGGCCCGAAACATTGAATTTCCTGTTCCTTGGATGCTGCCTGACCTGCTGTGCTTTAACCAGCAACACATTTTCAGCTCACGCTTCTTGAGTCTTGTTGGATCTGCACCCATCCAGGCAAGTGGGGAGTATTCCATCACACTCCTGACTTGTGCCTTGTAGATGATGGACAGGCTTTGGAGAGTCAGCAGATGAGTTACTTGCTGCAGGATTCTTAACCTCCGACTTGGTCTTGTGGTGATAATATTTACATGGCTAGTCCAGTTCAGATTCTGGTCCATGTTAACTCCTAGGATGTTGGTAGCAGGAGAGTCAGTGATGGTAATGCCATTGAATGTGAAGCAGTGACGGTTAGATTCCCTCTTGTTGGAGATGGTCGCTGCCTGGCATTTGTGTGGCACAAGTAATACATACTGAATCTCAGTAAGACTGCTCTGGAGGGATAAGCCATGTAAGGACAGCTTATTTCTCTCCTTGAAAGGGAACTCACAGAGCAGCTTTCGTGGCAACTAGCTATGATTTTATGGTTGCCCTTTGGGGCAGCACAATTGCTCAATGATTAGCACGACTACCCCACAGCACCAGGGGACTGGGTTCAATTCCAGCCTTGGGCAACTGTCTGTGTGGACTTTGCACATTCTCTCTGGGTCCGTGTGGGTTTCCTCCCATGTTCTGTAGATGTGCAGGGTAGCTGAATTGGCCATGCTAAATTACCCATAATGTTCAGGGATGTGTGGGTTGAGTGCATTCATCAGGAGTAAATGTAGAGTAATGGGGAATGGGCTTGGGTGGGATATTCTTCAGAGGGTCAGTGTAGACTTGTTGGGCCGAAGTGCCTGTTCCCACACTGTAGGGATTCTATGATCTAGATCTTTTCATTCCAAGCACACTGATTCAATTTTCACTAGTTTTCAAGAGTGCTAGGATCTGAACCTCTGACCCTAAGTCAACACTTGGGTTTCTGGATTGCTTGGCTTGAGGCATTATCAGAGTTGAGAGTGTGTTGCTGGAAAAGCACAGCAGGTCAGGCAGTATCCAAGGAGCAAGAAAATCAACGTTTCGGGCCGGAGCCCTTCATCAGGAAACCTGATGAAGGGCTCCAGCCCGCAACGTCGATTCTCCTGCTTCTCGGATGCTGCCTGACCTGCTGTGCTTTTCCAGCAACACACTCTCAACTCTGATCTCCAGCATCTGCAGACCTCCCTCCTAGAGGCATTACCACTACACCACAGCTTTGTGGTTTAAGAAACAAAATGGTCAAAACATTACACAAACCATGGCACGCACTCCACTCACCAAGGAGATCGGTTGCATTTTTACAATATAATAACAGCTTTGTGTTCCTGTCAGTGGATGAACAGGTTACGGAGGATGAAACAGTCTTCACCAGTCCCTGTGAAATTGGATTTTTTGGTGACTGTTTTATGCACCATGAAGGATTCTATTTCTGTTGAAATCAAACTTTGATTTCACACATCGGTGAAATGAAACAGGCATAATTGAATTGGCTGCCCAGCAATATCTCTCCTGATTATAATAAGACATGCATTTCTGTAGTGCCTGTAGTGATCACAGCATAAGGTCTCTTTCAAGCAGTGACATGATTTTGAAGCTTTGTCATTGTTGTCATATCATGCATGGCATGATCCAACAAATGGCAATAAGATAAATGGCTTTTGTTATTTTGCTTTGGGAGATGAATATTTGCCACACACCATCGAAAACTCCCCTGACCCTCCACAGATAATACAATGAGATGGGAACTAGCTCAGGGCCTAGGACAGTGGGGATAGGGAGATTACATCAGAGTCCAATAACTGGGGAGGCTCCAGCACACTGCACATGAATCGGGGTGAGGGGTGCACCCACTGCGCTCAGGTCTGAGTCTGAAGTCCTGGGCCAGGTGCAGGACCCACTCCGTGGTTTCCATCCCTGTTATCGCTGCCGGCATCTCTGACAGAGTAACACTCCCTCAGCAGGAACGTGCTGAGCAGAAGCTTGACACCAGAGCCATCTGGCTGGGGGGTCATTATGTTAGCATTGAGCCATAGCTGACACCCATGTGTGAGTGCAATAGTCCTGAAAATATGGAAGTAGGATGATACAGATCATAGAGCGGGCTGTTCAGATCAGAGCCATAGCGATCCAGACTGATTTGAAATTTATTCCTTGACAATATTGCGAAATTTGTTGAGTTGACCACCTCCAGCTCTCAAAACTGCAAATCTTAAAAGGTGTGACCGTGTTGGGAAATGCATTCAGGTGTGAACAACTAGGTCAACCAGTCAAGGTTCCTTGCTGTTAGAGGTCAGAGATCAATGAGAGCCTGGGATTATGTGGGAGAGATAAGGCACATTATATAGATGTCCTGCGCACACCTGGGACAGCACTGTTTATCACTTATCACCGTCAATGTGTGTACGTAGGGGTCTTTCACACTTTACAATAGACCAGTTGTCAATTAATACTTGATATGGTGTAGCCTAGCAGCAATGTTTTAGTAGAAGCAGACTTGCCTAGTATCTCAACCCACCCCTAATCCCCCAACCTCACAGATTGATATCCAACAGGAAGAGAACAATCTGTAGGCCTGATACCTCATCATTTGCAGGAATTGCTATGTGGTTCCAGCTTGAAAGAAACACCAACCATCCAGAGGGACTCCATTCCATATTTTGTGTTGCATGTACTCACTCGGACTCTAAATCTCAAAGTTGTTAACGTCAACTAGGAGTGTCCACAGGAACTCAATATACCAACAGAAAGCGAGAGCCGTGTTCAAGCTCAATGCCCAGAAGGTCCAGTCAATAGCCCAACGTCTCCTCAATCCGCAACATCAAACTCTTGACCCCCAACAACAGCCTGTGCATCACTAGCCTCATCACTAATCACCCTCAACGATGCACTCATTTCCTCAGTATTACCCAACGACAATACTTTGCCTTAACGATGAATCCTCTTTGAGAGAACTCCCCCCATCTCATAACAATCTCGGGATTAATAGTCCAGTGACAATGCTACCAGGCATTGCCTCCCCTAGTAACCTAGTAAGCCAACAATCTGCTCATTCTGAAAATTAGTATTTGATTTGTCTTTCTGTTCATTGGATTCAGTCCTTGAAACACCAACAATGGTAACTGAAGGGGGTAGATATCTGAACACTCTTGCAGTTTCGTGTTCCAGTGGGAAACTGGGAAGATTTAAACAGCTGATTCCCAAGGTATGAACTACACGCACAAGAAAAAAATTGACCTGCAGTCAGACGTTGAAAAATGGCACGGGTCCTGCCAAGGACACAGGACGTAGCTTAACTCAACAGTACCCATTGTCCCAGCATGACTCAAAAACAATAATTCACTTTCCCTGAGACAGAACACAGTCAGATGTCTGAAAACAAAGCCTACTTTCTGGAAAAATAGCCTTTTAAATATACGACGTATAGGTTTGTCAGAATCAATAAAAAGTCAATTGACTGCCGTGATAGCAGGGTGATATATAACCTTTGCTGCTGGAATGTACATGAGAAAGTCCCAAGTATTAGGTTTGTTAGGAACAGAGGATTGGCAAGAGGAGCCCATTCAGTCTCTTAAACCTGATGCAGCCCTTCAATTAGATCGTGGCTGACCTGTACATCAACACTATTTTCCTTGGTTCTATAGCCCACATTGTTCTGAGAATATTTCAAGTAATAACCCATATGATTCTTGCCTAACACAAATCTAGCAAGCTCAGTTTCCCATTTTCCAATTTCTCCAGCTGTCCATAAACTTTTGCAATTTGGTTTCATGCCCACAACGATGAGTTTGAGTTCAAGACAGACAGGTCAAAGACAAGGTAAGGTCAAGAACTGTCTTACTTCCTTTAGTGCAGATTATTTCAAATTCAAATTAAGTACTACTAAACATGATTTTTAGAGTTAGACCAGTCTTTACTTTTACATTAGATTATTGCAAGACCATTACAAACATAGAAACACAGTAAAAGGAAGAGCAGTAGGCCATTCGGCCCTTTGCATGTACTCTGATCATCCAACTCAGTACCTTATATTCCATTAGCTCCAGTGGCTCAGTGGTTAGCACTGCTACCTCACAGTGCCAGGAACTTGAGCTCAATTCCAGCCTTAGACAGCTGTTTGTGTGGAGTTTGCACATTCTACCTATGTCTGTGTGGGTTCCCTCTGGTCAAAGATGGGGGAGGATGGTTGGAATAAAATGTTATTGGGAATGTTGGTTAACTCAATGCCTTTGAAGCCTGTTTCTACACTGTAGGGATTCAACAATTATATTTTGTTAGCTGATCTACTCATTGTGCCTCTCTGCACATGTTATTAACTTAGACTTCAGGCTCATGCCTAGCTCCCCATGTGTTTCTCTCTTCTTTCTTTAACACCACCCGTATTATTTATGCCCGGTGAGCCGCAGTTCCCTGACTTCATGGCTTCAGGGTCCTACAGCCATAACATGACACATAGCCTGTTGAAGGACAGGGTTCCAGATGATCATTACATTTTTGTGTGAAAATGTGCTTCTTGTTATTGTCTCAGGTTGGGATCCCCTGACCCACCAGAGGAAATAGTTTCACTGCACTGACCCTAACAACTCCTCTTATCATTTTGACCAACCTGCTGCAATCATCCATTGATCCTCTGGGAATGCAAGTTGAGTCTGTTTGACCATTTAAGCTGTGGCTCAGTCTGAAGCCATGCTGAGATTTTCGAACCCTCAGAAAACCCTTAACCAATTGCTTTGGTATACACAGTGTATTTGCTGTTGTAAGGTAGGGATCAACAAACTTAAAACTCACTGTCTTCAATAAATAGCAATGGTAACCCTGTGGAATTACTGTCTGGGTCCCCAACGAGACCAACACCTTGCATTTACATAGCATTTTAATGTAGTAAAACATCCCAAAGGACCTCAGAAGAGCCTCAACCTTAAAAGTTGACATTGAGCCATATAACCAGATATTAAGATGTGTAAAAAACTTCTTCAGCAAGAGAGCTTTTAAAGGACATCAAAAAGGAAGAGTAGGAAACATGGAATACAAACTGAAAATGTTGGAGAAGCTCAGCAGGTCTGGCAGCTGATGTGGGGAGAGAAAACAGAGTTAATGGTTTGAGTCTAATATTTAGAACTGAAAGGAGCTGGAAAATGGTGTTTTGAAATCTTTTGATAGAGGAGTGGAGGTGCTAAGGGAATAGATGCTGAGGGTAACCAAAGCAAATGACAAAGGGTAATTGCAGTAAAGAAGCGGTAGAGATGCAAAATAGGTGTGAATGATAGGAGGAGAAAATGTGTTGAAAATGCTGACAGCATTGTTGGCAAGACACAAAGAAAACACAGCTCAGGTCAGGGTGTCACATGGTGGGAGTGGGGTGGGGGGGTGGGGTAGTGAGGGAGGAGGGTTTTGGTATTTCCTGGGCCTGCTATAGCGTTCCAATAAAGGTAAAGTAAGTTGGAGGTACCACAAATTCTTTTTCACTCAGGAACTTAACAACCTCTGGGACTCAGTATTGAATTCCACAACTTCAGATCACTGCTTCTATACTCCATTTTCATTATAAAAACAACACCCAGCCATGTCTTGCTTGTGTCTTGTTGGGTTTACTCTGCAGAATGCAACCGTTTCCCCCTTTTCACTGCTAACATTTACACTCATTTTACATCTCCATCACTCCTTTACCATCATTTACACTCCCTTTGTCCTTCGCTCTGGGTGAGTGGCGCCAAATGTAAACTGGAGGAACAACATCTGATGTATCGCCCATGGAGTTTACAGCCTATGGCTAACTTCGCCAACTTTGAAAGCCCAGCCTTATCCCATGTCCAGTCCTCCCTTTCCTCCTTACCTCCCTGACCTAACCTAACCTGTTCATCTTCCTACTCAACCATCTGCTCCACCCTTCCCACTACCAATCACAATAACCCCCCATCTGCATACCCCATCACTGTCCCATCAACGCTCTCCCCACCCCCACCCGCTCCCTCTATTTACTTCTGGGCTCCCTCCCCCTTCCCAGTCCTGACAAACGGTTTCAGTCTGAAACATTGACCCTCCTTCTCCTCGGATGCTGTCTGACCTGCTGTACTTTTCTGGTTCCACGTTTGTCGACTCTGACTTCCAGCATCTTCAGTCCTTATTGCCTCCCTCCCTCACCATCTGTTCCACTCGTTCACCTCTCCTTCCACCAATAGCATAAGAACTCGCCATTTTCTAGCCCCTAACCATCCTGATGGAGAGTCACCAGAGTTGAAACGTTAACTCGATTTTCTCCCACAAGTGCTGCCAGACCTGCTGAGTTTCTCCAGTGCTTTCTGTTTTTATTTCAGTCTTTCTGCATTTATGTGCTTTTGTTTGAGAGAATTTCAGAGGTGGACAGATTTAGAGAGAGATTTCCAGTGGGCATGACCACCAGCGGGTGAAGTGCTGGAGACCAGGACTGATGGAGCATCGAGACCCTGGGACAGGTTATAGAGGTAGGGAGAGTGCTGCCAGAGAGAGTATTGGAAAACATTTTAAAATCAAGGCGTTAGCAGATCAGGAGCCAGTGTAGGTTGGCAGGAATGGGGGCAATTTATAATCAGGGCTGTGTTAAAATGCAGATAGCAGATCCTTGATGAACTGAGGTTTGTGGGAGTTGGGTGTTTGTGGTTTTCATTAGCGGGGGTATGGGTTTAGGAGCCACTAGGTTATGCTGCAGCTCTCTAGAATCCTGGTTAGACCACACTTGGAATGTTGTGTTCAGTTCTGGTTGCCTCATCATAGGAAAGATTTGGAAACTTTAGAGAGAGTACAGAGGAAACTTTCTAGGATGCTGCCTGGATTGGAGTAAAAAATGAGGTCTGCAGATGCTGGAGATCACAGCTGCAAATGTGTTGCTGGTCAAAGCACAGCAGGTTAGGCAGCATCTCAGGAATAGAGAATTCGACGTTTCGAGCATAAGCCCTTCATCAGGAATGACTTATGCTCGAAACGTCGAATTCTCTATTCCTGAGATGCTGCCTAACCTGCTGTGCTTTGACCAGCAACACATTTGCAGCCTGGATTGGAGGGCATGTTTATAAAGAAAGGTTGGGGAGCGCAAGGACTTTTCTCACTGGAGCGAAGAAGGATAAGAGGTGACTAGATAGAGGTGTATAAGATGATGAGAAGCATAGATAGAGTGGATAACCAGAGTCTTTTTCCCATGGCGGTAATGTCTATCACGTCGGGGCATAACCTTAAGGTAATTGGAGGAAGGTATAGGGGAGATGTCAGAGGTAGGTTCTTTACTCAAAGAGTGGTGGGTGTGTGGAATGCACTGCCAGCAGTGGTAGTAGAGTCAGAGACATTAGGGACATTTAAGAGACTCTTGGATAGGCACATGGAAGGGCTATTTGGGTTAATCTGATCTTAGAGTGAGATAAAAGGTCGGCACAACATCGAGGGCTGAAGGGCCTCTATTGTACTGTACTGTTCTGTGTTCTAGACCAGTGATGACAGGAATGGAATAGTCAATGCTATTTTCTTTTCAATCAACTCCATTGTATTTGTTCCAAATTATCCTCAGGTTATCACTTCCTGAAGTAGGACTGGAACCCCAAACTTCTCCAGAGTTAGGGGCACTATCACTGTTACACAAGGAAACTTAATTAACAATTCTCCTGAAGGATTTGCCCCTTCACTCACTAGGTATTGAGCCTTGCCCCATCCCCCCTCTGCCTTGGCATCTGTTGCAATGTGCATTACATTATAAACCTTCCCACACATTTTCTTTTACAAGCTTAGCTTGCGTCACATGCATTAAGTTCCCCCACTCAGAACATGTTATCACTTAATCCAGGACTAATAAAGTCTGCAGTGTTCTTTTAACTGAATCAGGTAGAAAACATAAAAAATGATTGCCCATTAAAGACATAATAGAGGCAGTGCTGATCTTATTAATTAGACTTTTTTCAATAATTAGTCACTTTTAAGCACTTTAATTTGTCACTAATCATTTTCAATGTCACTTGCTTATTTATTCTCCCACTGCCAGCTGGATATTCCCAGAGTGAAACACAGATAAGGGCTGTGTTTATTAGTCAGCGGAATTTGACTAAAGGATGTGAGATATTTTAACCTCTTAGAGTTCCCAGTGTTGAGCTACCAGGTCAAATTCATGATTAGATGCTTTAAGATGCTAATTCCACATTTTCAGCAGCGGAAAAAAATGGGTTTGTATTCATAAAGTGCCTTGTACAGCACTTTTCACAATTGAATAGCAAGATCCCACTAATATCAATGTGATAATGAGTGGATCATCTACTACTTTTTTAAATGAAATCATCCATTCAAGATGGAGCAACAGTCAGCAAGGCCGATAGAATACTGAAGGCTTTAGTTTCACCTACTAACCCGAAGGTCTGAGTTGAGCACACACAATGAATAGGTGAGAAAGTCTAAACTATTTAGTTTGTACAAATTTACCTATAAGTCAGACAACATAAGAACTAAGAGCAGGAGTAAGCCGTCTGGCCCTTTGAGTCTGCTCCGCCATTCAATAAGATCATGGCTGATCTTTTCATGGACTCAGCTCCACTTACCCGCCCTCTCACTGTATCCCTTCATTCCTTTACTGTTCAAAAATCTAGCTTTGCCTTAAAAACATTCAGTGAGGTAGCCTCAACTACTTCACTGGGCTGGGAATTCCACAGATTCCTTTGGGTGAAGAGGTTCCTCCTCAACTCAGTCCTAAATCTGCTCCCCCCTATTTTGAGGCTATGCCCCCTAGTTCTGGTTTCACCCTCCAGTGGAAACAACCCCCCCCGCTTCTATCTTATCTATTCCCTTCAGAATTTCCTGCGTTAATAAGATCCCTCTTCTAAATTCCAATGAGAATAGTCTCAGTCTACTCAGTCTCTCCTCATAAGCCAACCCTCTCAACTCTGGAATCGACCTAGTGAACCTCCTCTGCACCCCCTCCAGTGCCAGTACATCCTTTCTCAAGGAAGGAGACCAAAACTCTACACGGTACTCCAGGTATGGCCTCACCAGCACCCTATGCAGCAGCAGAATAACCTCCCTGCTTTTAAACTCTAGAAATGAAGGACAATATTCCATTTGCTGCCTTATTATCTACTGCACCTGCAATCAACCTTTTGTGATTTATGCACAAGGACACCAAGGTCTCTCCGCACAGCAGCATGCAATTTTTCCCCATTTAAATTACTATCCATTTTGCTCTTGTTCCTACCAAAATGGATGACCTCAGATTTACCAACATTGTACTCCATCTTCCAGATCCTTGCCCATTCACTTAACCTGTTTCTATTCCTCTGAAGACTTTTAGTGTCCTCTCCACTCTTTGACCCAAAACTCATCTTAGTGCCATAAGCGAACTATGACATACTCCAAATTAATAAAATCCTTCCTACAACAGGGCGATGAGAACTGAACACAGTACTCCAAAAGTGGCCTCGCCAAGGTCCTGTACAACCTCAATATGACATCGCAATTCCCATACTCAATGGTCTGAGCAATGAAAGCAAGCAATAAATGCCGTCTTAACCACCCTGTCTACATGTAATACAACTTTCAAAGAACTGTGTACCTGACCCTTTGGGTCTCTCTGTTCGACAGCACTACCTAGGGCCCTACTATTAACTATATAAGTCCTGCCCTTTACCAAAATGCAATACCTCACGTTTATCCAAATTAAACTCCATCTGTCACTCCTCAGCACATCTGATCAAGATCCCTTTGTAATCTTTCATAACCTCCTTCACTATCGACTATACCACCAATTTTAGTGTCATCTGCAAAACATACTAACCATGCCTCTAAATTCTCATCCAAATTGTTTAAATAAATTACATTCAAGAGTGAACTCAGCACCAATCCCTGGAGAACACTGGTGGTACAGACCTCCAGTCCAAAAACCAACTCTCCACCACCACTTATCGCATTTCCAACGCCCCTCCCCCAAGTCCCTCCTCCCTACCTTTTATCTTAGCCTGCTGGACACACTTTCCTCATTCCTGAAGAAGGGCTTATGCCCGAAACGTCGATTCTCCTGTTCCTTGGATGCTGCCTGACCTGCTGCGCTTTTCCAGCAACACATTTTCAGCTCTCCACCACCACCCTCTGTCTCCTACTGTCAAGTCAATTTTGTATCCAATTGGCAAGCTCTCTTTGTGATCTAACTTTATTAATTAGTTTATCATGTGGAACCATGCCAAAGGCTTTACTAAAGTCTTTGTAGACAACATCTACCACACAGCCTTCATCGAGCCTTTTGGTTACGTCATCAAAAACCTCAATCAAGTTTGTGAGACATGATTTCCCACACACAAAGCCATGCTGATTAGCCCTAATCAGTCCTTATTTTACACTGTGTCTCAGTACATGTAGCAATAATTAATCAAATCAACTCATTCCTGAGAATACCTTGGTCTCTCTCGACCTCAGACCTCTGTGGTCTTTCACCATTTAGATAATATGATTCTTTTTTATTCTTTCTGCTAAATGGGAAATTTTACACTGCATTTAATTAGATTACATTTGCCACATTGTTGCTACTCACAACTTATTAATATCTTTTTGTCACTTACTTGTGTCTTCTTTACAACTTACAATTTTTGTGTTATCAGCAAATTTAGCTACTATACCTTTCAATCCCTTCATTCAATTCATTTATCTAAGTTATAACAGTGAGGCCGCTGCACTGATCCCTGTGGCACACCACTCATTACATCCTGTCAAACTGTAAAAGACACATTTACATCTCTTTTTCCCTTGTTAGCCAGCCAATCTTCTATCCATGCCAATATGTAATCCTCTATGCCACAAGCTTTCATTTTTCATTTGATGTGACGCCTCATCAAATTCCTTCTAGAAATCTAAGTACGATACATTGACCAACTCCCTTTTATCCACAGCATGTGTTACCTCCTCAAAGACCGTTCCATCGATTGGTCAAAATCGATTTCCCTTTCACAAGACCATGTTGACTCTGCCTAATTTCTGCCTAATTTCAGATGTCCTATTTTAAATAATAGCTGCTAATATTTTCCCAATGACAGATGTTAAGCTCACTAGCCCATAATTTCTTGCTTTCTCTCTCCCTCCCTGTTTTAACAAAGGAGTTACATTTGCCATCTTTCAATCTAATGGAACAGTCCCCAAATCAAGAGAGAGCAATTACAAAAGCATGCAATATTCTCAGCTTCATTCCTAGAGTCATAGATGACAAGAGCAGGGAGGTTATTTGAGTTTACGAGGAATGTGAATGCATTGTAGAAACTATGGAAGAGGTTTACAAGCATGGCTCCAGGGATGGGATATTGCAGAGAGTCACAGAGTCATAGAGGTATACAGAACGGAAACAGACCCTTTGGCCCAACTTGTCCATGCCGACCAGATATCCTAACCTAATTTTGTCTCATTTGCTAGCATGTGGAACATCTCCCTCTACACCCTTCCTATTCATATACCCATCCAAATGCCTTTTAAATGGTGTAATTGTACCAGCCTCCACCACTTCCTCTGGCAGCTTATTCCATACACGTACAACCCTTTGCATGAAAAGGTTGCCCCATAGGTTTCTTTTATATCTTTGCCCTCTCACCCTAAACCTATGCCCTCTAGTTCTAGATTCCCACACCCCAGGGTAAATACTTTGTCTATTTAATCTATCCATGCCCCTCATGATTTTATAAACCTCTATAAGGTCATCCCCTCAGCCTCCAATGCTCCAGCCTATTCAACCTCTCCCCATAACTCAAATCCTCCAACCTCTGGCAACAAACTTGTAAATCTTTTCTGAACCCTTTCAAGTTTCACAACATCCTTCCAATAGGAAGGAGATCAGAATAGCATGCAATATTCCAAAAGTGGCCTAACCAATGTCCTGTATAGCCGCAACATAACCTCCCAACCCCTCTACTCAATGCTCTGACTAATAAAGGAAAGCATATCAAATGCCTTCTTCGCTATCCTACCTACCTGTGACTCCACTGTAAAGGAACTATGAACCTGCACTCCAAGGTCTCTTTGTTCAGCAACACTCCCCAGGACCTTACCATTAAGTGTATAAGTCTTGCCCTAATTTGCTTTTCCAAAATGCAGCACCTTACATTTATCTAAATTAAACTCCATCTGCCACTCCGCGGCCCATTGGCCCATCTGATCAAGGTCCTGATGTGGTCTGAGGTAACCTTCTTCACTGTCCACTGCACCTCCAATTTTGGTGTCATCTGCAAACCTACTAACTATATCTCCTATGTTAACATCTCTAAATCATTTACATAAATGATGAAAAGTAGTAGACCCAGTACCAATTCTTGCAACACACTACTGGTCACAGGCCTCCAGTCTGAAAAGCAACCCTCCACCACCATCCTCTGTCTTCTACCACTGAGCCAGTTCTGTATCCAAATGGCTAGTTCTCCCTGTGTTCCATGAGAAGTAACCTTGCTAACCAGTCTCCCATGGGGAACCTTGAAAAATACCTTACTGAAGTCCACACAGATCACACCTAGTGCCCTCCCCTCATCAATCCTCTTTGCTACTTCTTCAAAAAACTCAATCAAATTCGTGAGACATGATTTACCATACACAAAGCCATGTTGACTATCCCTAATCAGTCCTTGCCTTTCCAAATACATGTACATCCTATCCCTCAGGAATCTCTCCTACAACTTGCTCAACCCCAATTTCAGGCTCATTGGTCTGACTTTTTCTTATCATCTTTCTTAAATAGTGGCACCACGTTAGCCAATCTCCAGTCTTCAGGGACCTCACTTGTGACTATCGATGATACAAATGTCTAGCAAGGGGACCAGGAATCACTTCTCTAGCTTCCCACAGGGTTCTAGACTATACCTGATTAGGTCCTGGGGATTTATTCACTTCAAGACTTCCAGCGCCTCCTCCTCTGTAATATGGACATTTTTCAAGATGTCACCATTTATTTTCCTACACTCTATATCTTCCATGTCCTTTTCCACAGTAAAATACTCGTTTAGTATCTTGCCTATCTCCTGCTGCTCCACACATAGGCTGCCTTGCTGAACCTTGAGCGGCCCTATTCTCTCCCTAGTTACCCTTTTGTCCTTAATGTATTTGTAAAAACCCTTTGGATTCTCCCTAACTCTATTTGTCAAAGCTATCTCATGTTCCCTTTTTGCCCTCCTGATTTCCCTCTTACATATACTCCTACTGCCTTTACACTCTTCTAAGGATTCACTCGATCTCTGCTGTCTATACCTGACATATGCTTCCTTCTTTTTCTTAATCAAAACCTCATTTTTTCTCCAATAATCCAGCATTCCCTCCACCTACCAGCCTTCCCTTCCACCCTAACAGGGATATACTGTCTCTGGATTCTCATTATCTCATTTTTGAAGGCTTCACATTTCCAGTCGTCCCTTTGACCAGCGAACATCTGCCCCCAATCAGCTTTTAAAAGTTCTTGCCCAATACTGTCAAAATTAGCCTTCCTCCAATTTAGAACTTCAACTTTTAGGTTCGGTCTATTCTTTTCCATTGCTAATTTAAACTAATAGAATTATGGTCGCTGGCCCCAAAGTGCTCCGCCAATGATACCTCAGTCACTTGCCCTGCCTTATTTTCCAAGAGTAGGTCAAATTTTGCACCTTCTCTAGTAGGTACATCCACACACTGAATCAGAAAATTTTCTTGTACACACTTAACAAATTCCTCTCCATCTAAACCTTTAACACTATGGCAGTCCCAGTCTATGTTTGGAAAGTTAAAATCCCCTACCATAACCACCCTATTATTCTTACAGATAACTGAAATCTCCTTACAAATTTGTTTCTCAATTTCCCGCTGACAATTAAGGAGTCTATAATACAATCCTAATAAGGTGACCATCCTTTTCGTATTTCTCATTTCCACCCACATAACTGCCCTGGATGTATTCCAAGGAATATCCTCCCTAAGTTCAGCAGAAATGCTATCCCTTATCAAAAATGCCACTCCCTCTCCTATCTTGCCTCCCTTTCTATCCTTCCTGTAGCATTTGTATCCTGGAATATTAAGCTGCCAGTCCTGCCCATCCCTGAGCCATGTTTCTGTAATTGCTATGAGATCTCAGTCCCATGTTCCTAACCATGCCCTGAGTTCATCTGCCTTCCATTAGGCCTCTTGCATTGAAGTAAATGCAGTTTAATTTATCAGTCCTATCTTGTTCTCTGCTTTGTTCCTGCCTGCCCTGACTGTTTGATTCACTCCCTTTCTCAACTGTACCAGTCTCAGATTCAATTCCCTGGGTCCCACTCCCCCCCAGTTTAAATCTTCAAGAGCAGCTCTAGCAAATCTCCCTGCCAGTATATTAGTTCCCTTCCAATTCAGGTGCAATCCGTCCTTCTTGTGCAGGTCACCTCTACCGCAGAAAAGATTCCAATGATCCAAAAATGTTCACCATTCTCCCCTGCAGCAGCTCCTCAGCCATGTATTCATCTGCTCTGTCCTCCTATTCTTTCCCTCACTAATTCACAGCACCAGGAGTAATCCAGATATTGCTACGCTTGATGACACCCTTTTTAAATTCTTGACTAACTCTCTATATTCTCCCTTCAAAATCTAATCCTTTTTCCCTGTCTATGTCGTTGGTTCCAATTTGTACGATGACATCCTGCTGGTCCCTCGCTCCTTGAGAACATTCTGCACCCTCTGTGAGACATCCTTGATCCTGGCACCAGGGAGGCAACACGCCATTCTGATTTTTCGCTGCTGGCCACAGAAACATCTGTCTGTACCTCAGACTAGAGAGTCCCCTAACACAATAGATCTCTTGGAACCCGACGTAACCCTCATTGCATTAGAGCCAGTCTTGAAACCAGAAACTTGGCTGCTCGTGCTACATTCCCATAAGAGTCTATCACCACCTATATTTTCCAAAACAGCATACTTGTTTGAAATGAAGATAGCCACAGGAGATTCCTGCACTCCCTGCCCACCTCTCCTACCTTTCCTGGAGTTAACCATCTACCTGACTGTATCTGCAGCTTTTCTCCCTTCCTATAACTGCCACCATCACATCCCCGAGCTCTTGTAAATTCCTCATAGCCTCTAACTGCCGCTCCAACCGATCCATGCGATTTGATAGGATTCACAACCAAAGACACTTCCTTTATGATCGATTGGAGAAGTTGGGGTGCATTTTCTCTGCAGAGAAACTTGCTGAGACGGGATATATAGGAGTTTTAAAAATCATAGGATAGAAGCATAGAAGCGTAGAAAATAGGTGCAGGAGTCAGCCACTCGGCCCTTCAAGCCTGCACCACCATTTAATATAATCATTCCTGATCACTCTATCTGAGTATCCCATTCCCATACCCCTTGCCCCCTTTAGAGCAAGGGCCACATCCAAATCCCTACTGAATATCTCTCATAACACCAGGTTATTGTCCAACATATTTATTTGGAAGCACTAGCTTTCGGAGTGTTGCTTCATCATTTGATATCAATGCTTCAGAAGTTAGAACATCTAAATAAACCCGTTGGACTATAACCTGGTATTGTGTGATTTTTAACTCTGTCCACCCAGTCCAACACCAGCACTTCCTCATCTTGAATATATCTAACAAAGTGGCCCCAACAGCTTCCTGTGGGAGAGAATTCCACAAGTTCACAACTTTCTGAGGGAAGAAATCGTCATCATCTCTGTCCTGAATGGCTTATCTCTAATTTTTAGACCGTATCTCCTAGGTGTGGACTGTACAGAGCAGGTAAAAGCTAATTGAGAACCAGGGACCACAGACTTAAAACATCTTGCAAAACAAAAACAAATGAGAGGTGAGGAAAAGCTCTTTTTTAACAGAGTGAGTATTTCTATGCTGGAATGCACTTACTGGACATTTGGTGTAGGTAGGTTCAATTGAGCAATTCAGGAGGGACATTGAGTGATAATTTAAATAAAAATGTGTAGGATGAAGGAGAAAAGACAAGAGAATGCCACAACACTCAGAGAGCCAGTGCAGGGACAAAGGAATAAATAGCCTTCTTATGCACCATCATAATTCTGTGATTACAACAGTGACAACACTACAAAATATGTATTTAATTGCCTGGTAAGGAGTTTGAGCTACAGGAAGATTCTATATGAATGCAAACTGTTTATTTTTAATTGCGGTGAATACTCCTGGTCCTATTTCGTCTGTTCTTAGATACTTCCCCGAATAAAGAGGAAACCTCAGGTGGATATAAATAGGGTGCCTGATCCCCACATGGTCCCTTCATATTCAATCACAGAAAGTCGAAATGGGACCCTTACAGCCAAAGGTTGGAACTATTTAAATAGACTGTGATTCTTAGCAACAGCACACAATATCAGGTACAGTGCACTGGATTAGGGTAGGGCCACATTAACAGTTGTGACTCATCTCATATTAGTAATTCGTAAGATATTAGCAAACTATCAACTTGGTAATAAACACATAAAAATAATTGTTTATTCTTTTGATTACAATATCAATAATTACCAATACATCTTAACTCAGATGCTTCTAATCAATTCTATTAGGAGAACAACTGCTGCAGGTAGCACTTGATATAGGGCCTCCTGGGCCAGACGTTACCACTATGTTATAAGACCTAAATGCTGAATTTTAACTAATGGGTAGTTCTATTCAACTCTGTTCCAGGATGTTATTACACACCTCCAGAGCAGGTGGGAGTTGAAGCCAGGCTCCTGGCTCAGAGGTAAGGACACTACCATTAATGTCAAGATTAGAGTGGCGCTGGAAAAACACAGCAGCCAGGCAGCATCCGAGGAGCAGGAAAATTGACATTTCGGGCAAAAGCCCTTCATCAGGAATTTGCCCGAAACGTCGATTTTCCTCCTCAAATGCTGCCTGACCTGCTGTGCAATTAGAGTCATAGAGTCATAGAGATGTACAGCATGGAAACAGACCCTTAGGTCCAATCGCTCCATGCTGACCAGATATCCCAACCCAATCTAGTCCCACCTGCCAGCACCCAGCCCATATCCCTCCAAACCCTTCCGATTCATATGCCCATCCAAATGCCTCTTAAATGTTGCAATTGTACAGCCTCCACCACTTCCTCTGGCAGCTCATTCCATACATGCCCCACCCTCTGTGTGAAAAAGTTGCCCCTTAGGTGTCTTTTATATCTTTGCTGCAAATGTGTTGCTGGTCAAAGCACAGCAGGCCAGGCAGCATCTCAGGAATAGAGAATTCGACGTTTCGAGCATAAGCCCTTCATCCCTAAACCTATGCCCTCTAGTTCTGGACTCCCCGACCCCAGGGAAAAGACTTTGTCTATTTATCCTATCCATGCCCCTCATGATTTTGTAAACCTCTATAAGGTCACCCCTCAACCTCTGATGCTCCAGATGCTCCTGATGAAGGGCTTACGCTCGAAACGTCGAATTCTCTATTCCTGAGATGCTGCCTAACCAGCTGTGCTTTGACCAGCAACACATTTTCACCAGTGAAAACAGCCCCAGCCTGTTCAGCCTCTCCCTATAGCTCAAATCCTCCAACCCTGGCAACATCCTTGTAAATATTTTCTGAACCCTTTCAAGTTTCACATATCTTTCCGAGAGGAAGGAGACCAGAGTTGCACGTAATATTCCAACAGTGACCTAACCAATGTCCTCTACAGCTACAACATGACCTCTGAACTCCTGTACTCAATACTCTGACCAATAAAGGAAAGCATACCAAACACCATCCTCACTATCCTATCTACCTGCGATTCCACTTTCAAGGAGCTATGAATCTGCACTCCAAGGTCTCTTTGTTCAGCAACACTCCCTAGGACCTTACCATTAAGTGTATAAGTCCTGCTAAGATTTGCTTTCCCAAAATGCAGCACCTCGCATTTATCTGAATTAAACTCCATCTGCCACTTCTCAGCCCGTTGGCCCATCTGGTCCAGATCCTGTTGTAATCTGAGGGAACCCTCTTTGCTGTTCACTACACCCCCAATTTTGGTGTCACCTGCAAACGTATGAACTATATGATGGAACACACTCATACGGAAAAAGGGCTATGGGTCCAATCAACATTCTGATGACATTTCTTCCAGAACTAGGCATACTCTTAGTTAATGTATTCCACTACTGCTAGAACACTGACATCAACCTAATCATGTAGAAATGTACTTTACACAATAAGCAGAACAAATCCACCCCAAATATCTTCTATGATAATAATCTATTCTTTAGAAAATGATCAAGGGGTCATTCACAATTCTGTCAAGTGGCACTTGCTAGCAATGATCTGGTCACCAACATTCACTCTGGACTCTGCCAGGGTCCCCCACTTCACAGAGCAATAGGGACATGCCCAACCAATGCTGCTCTTTCAGAAATGTCCACGTCCCAAGTTAAAAAGTATTCTATCCTGTTTTTAATTGGAGGAGGGAAATGAAAGACACATTAGGATAAGGAGTAGTATTCAGTAGGCTGGGGCTCCCGATGGAGGTTTTTATGAAGAAGTTTGAAAGGGTAAACGGGGGGATGCTGTTCCATTTCCTTTCAAGATGAGATAAAGGGACATTATATTTGTTAGACCACACATGAAGAATTATGCCAGGTTCTTGTTGCTATTGTTGCGATAGCGGTAAATAAAGTCTTTCAAATTTTAACTTCTATCATCTGATTGTCTGCCTGAGACCTTTCATGTACTGAAACATTGTTAGAAAGGACAAACCGCAGACGTAAGACGGCTGAAGTGGTTACCTCATCACAGACTAATGTTAACTGCGTGAAGAATAAAGGCATCAAAACCAGGCAACTGAGTCAGTTTCAAGAAATTCACATCTGCTGCTCAATTTACATGTGTGTAATTTCACATGCTAAGAGATGGAAGGATTGCCTGCCAGTCAGCCAGATTGAAAAGACATTGGAACCAGACTCCAGAGCATATGCTGAAATATATTTCAACAGTTGCTTTTAAGCTGCAGGGTACAGAGAAGTCATATGGATTGGTAAGAGCATGGACTGAAAGAATTCCTCTCTCTCCCTTGGTTCTTCCTCATCACCTCCAAAGACAGTGGCCAATGAAAAAGCAAACTGGGAAAACAACTATTTGTGAAGAAGTCAAAGTTATCTACAGATTCTGCAACTTGGTGGTCCAGTGCCAGGGACCCAGGATCGATTCTACCCTCAGGTCACTGTTTGGAGTTTGCACGTTCTCCCTGCATCTACATGGGTTTCCATTGGGTGCTCTGGTTTCTTCTCACAGTCCAAAGGTGTGCAGATTAGGTGGATTAGCTCTGCTAAATTGCCCATAGTGTTCAGGAATGTATAAGTTAGGTGTGTTAGCTGTGGTTTAGGGTAGGGATGTGGGTCTGGGTGGAATGCTCTTCATAGGGTTGGTATGGACTTATTGGGCTGAATGGCCTGTTTTCACACTGTAAGGATTCTATGGATAAACAATTGTGGTCTCAGCTTAAAGATCTAACAATACTTAAAACAGCGTAGTCTTTATTCGTTCTGCCCATATCAGATAATCTCCCTTTTTAAAATTTTTATATGTTTGATGTTGCACTTTTATTACTTTATTTTGGGGTTAGTCTGTCATAAAACTCCTGGGTCATTCATTTGATCTAGTTAACAACATTTTTAATTGACTTATGCACGTACCTACACCAAAAGGCCTGGATCAGCATTCATTGCCCATCCCTAGTTTCCCTTGAGCAGGTGGTAGTGAGCTACCTTCCTGAACTGCTGCTGTCCATGTAGTTTTAAGTTGAACCACCATGTCATTAGAATTAGGCAATTCCGGGATTTTGACCCAGCGACACTGAAGGAATGGTGATATATTTCCAAGTTAGGGTGGTGAATGGATTGGAGGGGCACTTGCAAGTGGTGGTGTACCCATGTATCTGCTGCCCTTGTCCTTCTAGATGGAAGTGGTTGTAGGTTTGGAAGGTGCTGTCTGAGGGTCTTTGGTAAATTCCTGCAGTGCATCTTGGAGGTAGTACACACACTGCTGCTGAATGTCGGTGGTGGAGGGAGTGGATGTTTGTAGATATGGTGTCAATGAAGCCGGCTACTTTGTCCTGGATGGTGTCAAGCTTCTTGAGTGTTGTTGGGGCTTCACCCATCCAGGCAAGTGGGGAGTGTTTCATCATACTTGTGCCTTGTAGATGATGGACATGCTTTGGGGAGTCAGTGCATGGTAGGCTGTGCATCAAGTGGAGAGAAATGGGATTTGTGTAGTTTGGTGTTTGTTGGTCAGCATAGGTTTGGTGGATCAAAGGGCCCATTTCTATGCTGTATTATTCTATTAATTTTAATTGCTACGGGTCTCCTAGCCTCTGACATGTTCTTGTAGCCACACATGAGTCCAGTTCAGTTTCATGTCGATATAACATCCAATATGCTTGTAGTAGGGTAGTCAGTGCTTGGAATGCTATTGAATGTCAAGGAATGATGATTAGCTTTTCTCTTGTTGGAAATGGTCATTGCTTTTGTTTTTCTTTATTCATTCACGGGATGAGGGTATCGCTGAGCAGGCAGCATTTATTGCCCACCCCTAAATGCTTAGAAGGCAGTTAAGAGTCAACCACATTGCTGTGGGTCTGGAGCCACATGTAGGCCAGACCAGGGAAGGACAGCAGTTTCCTTCCATAAAGGACACTAGTGAACCAGATGGGTTTTTCCGACAACTGACAACAGTTTCATGGTCATTGTCGGGACTCCTAATTCCAGATATTTATTGAATTCAAATTCCACCATCTGCTATTGCGGGATTTGAACCCATGCCCCCAGAACACAATCTGGGTTTCTGGGTGAAAAATCTGGCAACAATACCACTAAACCGTCACCTCCCCACATCGCACGGCATGCGTGTGCGTGTGTGTGAGACAAATGTTACTCTTTTCTTCCCATCACTGTTTCCATGGCAGGGAGAGACTGTCCATAATGGTGATCAAACTTAATCCTACAGACTCCCACAGCCCCCTTGACTACATTTCCTCACACCTTGCTTCGTGCATGGGCTCCATTCCATTTGTCCTGTTTTTCCTATCTCAGTCCCACCAGTTTTGATGATGTCACCATCCACAGTGGTGCCCCGAGAGGTCCTCCTTTCTCCTGAACCAAGGATTTAGCAACATGAGAACATCAAAGCAGGAGTAGACCATTCAGCTCATTGCACTCATAACTTCAATATTGAATATGATCATGGCTGACAAAACATTACAATACCTCTTACCTATACTTATCCCCGTCATCTCACACACCATTGATAATCAAAGGTTTATCAGCCTCTGTTTTGATTTTGAATTTACTGTCTCATGTACTCAACAACAAAAGTGCAGAAATACAGTGAAAAGTGTGTAATATCACCACATTCTTAGGTACAAGTATCTTGGCACAGAATCATAAGAACAAAGGAGACAGAAAGAACATTTAAGTAATTATAATATAAGGTAAAATACACAAAATAATGTTAAAGATTACACATTGCAGAGCTACTTAGATTTAAGTAGATAATAAAGAAATAAAGCAAAAAGCTCAAACAGTCTTTTTTAAGTGTTTAACCATGGTGGGACCACACTTCTAGAAATCACTTCGAAACTGAAAGTCCACACTGAGGCCACATTGGGCCACTAAGAGACCTCACCATACCAGGCCACTGAGAGATCACCATACCAGGTCACCGACAGGCCATCATACCCGGTCACTGAGAGATAACCATACCAGGTCACTGAGATGCCATCATACCAGGTCACTGAGAGACCACCACACCAGGTCACTGAGAGAATACCATGCCAGGGCACTGAGATATCACCATACCAGGTCACTGAGAGGCCACCATACCAGGTCACTGAGAGGCCACCATGCCAGGTGATTAAGAGATCACCATATCAGGCGACTGTGAGTTCTCCATACCAGGCGACTGGAGATCACCATGCCAGGTCACTGAGAGATCACCATGCCAGGTCACTGAGAGATCATCATACCAGGCCACTGAGAGGCCACCATGCCAGGCCACTGAGAGATCACCCTGCCAGACCACTGAGAGATCACCATGTCAGGACACTGAGAGGCCACCATGTCAGGACACTGAGAGATCACCATACCAGGTGACTGGAGATCACCATGCCAGGCCACTGAGAGATCATCATGTCAGGACACTGAGAGATCACCATATCAGGTGGCTGAGAGATCACCATGCCAGACCACTGAGAGATCACCATACCAGGCCACTGGAGATCTTCATACCAGGACACTGAGAGGCCACCATGCAAGGTCACTGAGAGATTGTTATACCAGGTGACTGGAGATCACCATACCAGACCACTGTGAGGCCACCATGCCAGGCCACTGAGAGATCACCATACCAGGCCACTGAGAGATCACCATACCAGGACACTGAGAGGCCACCATGCTGGGCTGAGACTGAGCTTTCACAGCCCACAGGACCAGAGAATTCCAAAGGTTGACCATCCTCTGAGTCAAGAAATGTCTCCACATCTTGGTCTTAATTGCCCTGCCACTGTGGTTCACAGGACCCTCAGCCATGTCTGACCCATTTCCTCTCTTTCTGCCTTCTCCCCTTCCTCACAGAACAATGATGGGGTTCCCCTCAGTCTTGACCCTCCACCCTACCAGCCTCAGCCTTGATCAGACCCCCATAGGATGTGAACGGGTCCAGGTTTCATAGCTCATAAACTAGGCTTGTATTCTGTGGATGCATGAGATGATGTATTTGATATGTTTAAGATGATTAAAGGAGTTTGCAATGTGGGGGAAGAGTCCGGAGCAACAGGCTGTTCAAGGGTCATATCAGAAAGCTCTTTCTCAAACAATGGGAATCTGAAATTCCCTCTTCCTAAAAATAGCCTTTGAGGCTGGGGTTAGGGGAAATGGACTTTGGGTCAATTGAAAATGTCAAAACCGATAGCTTGTTAAGGACATGATTTGAAGATGCAGGTGTTGGACTGGGGGGTGGGGGGTCAAAGTTAAAAATCACAAAACACCAGGTTATAGTCCAATAGGTTTAATTGGAAGCACACTAGCTTTCAGAGCGTCGCTCCTTCATCAGGTGGTTTGGATCGATGCTCCGAAAACTAGTGTGCTTCCAATTAAACATGTTGGACTATAACCTGGCACTGTGTGATTTTTAAATTTTTTAAGTACAGGTATTGAGAGTTATGGAAACACGACAGATCGAGTTAAAGCAAAGATCAGCTACATTCCTGCTGAATGGTGGAGAAGCTGGCTCAAAGGGCTGAATGGCCTCTTTCTGCTTCTAGGAAAAGGGAGTGCCTCCCAGTTTGACAATGTGCTGGACAGGTCATAGAGTCAGAGAGTCATAGAGATATGCTGCACGGAATCAGACCTTCAGGTCAACTCATCCATGCTGACCGGATATCACAACTCAATCTAGTCCCACCTGCCAGCACTTGGCCCATATCCCTCCAAACCCTTCCTATTCATATACCCATCCAAATACCTTTTAATGTTGTAATTGTACCAGCCTCCATCACTTCCTCTGGCAGCTCATCCCATCCATGTACCACCCTCTGCGTGAAAAAGTTGCCCCTTATATCTTTTATATCTTTCCACTCTCACCCTAAACCTATGCCCTCTAGTTCTGGACTCCCCGACCCCAGGGAAAAGACTTTGTTTATTTACCCTGTCGATGCCCCTCATGATTTTATAAACCTCTATAAGGTCACCCCTCAGCCCCCAACACTCCAGGGAAAACAGCCTTAGCCTATTCAACCTCTCCCTAAAGGTCAAATCCTCCAACCCTGGCAACATCCTTGTAAATCTTTTCTGAACCCTTTCAAGTTTCACAACATCTTTCTGATAGGAAGGAGACCAGAACTGCATGCAGTATTCCAACAGTAGCCTAACCAATGTCCTGTACATGACCTCCCAACTCCT
The DNA here is from genome assembly GCF_020745735.1 of Hemiscyllium ocellatum. Lineage (NCBI taxonomy): Eukaryota > Metazoa > Chordata > Chondrichthyes > Orectolobiformes > Hemiscylliidae > Hemiscyllium > Hemiscyllium ocellatum. Next base: position 9,091,743 of record NC_083407.1, on the reverse strand, counting down.
GTACTCAATGCTCTGACCAATAAAGGAAAGCATACCAAATGCCGCCTTCACTATCCTATCTATCTGCGACTCCACTTTCAAGGAGCTATGAACCTGCACTCCAAGGTCTCTTTGTTCAGCAACACTCCTCAGGACCTTACCATTAACTGTATAAGTCCTGTTAAGGTAATGACTGAAATTGAATGAGGAGGTAGATAGGACCAATTATATTATACACAACCGGCATGGGGAGGAGTTGGAGGGCAGTGTGAGTTCGTGGAGGTTAGGCAGAGGGAACTGTAAATGGCTTCCTGAACTGGGCTGTAATCATAGAATCCCTAATGATTGTGGAAACAGGCCATTCAGCCCATTGAGTTCACACGAACCCACTGAAGAACATTCCACCCAGATCCACCCCACCTACCTTATCCTATCCTTGTAACCCTGCATTTCCCATGGCTAATCTATCTAGACTGCACATTCCTGGAAACTGTGGGCAATTTAGCATGACCAATCCACTTAACTTGCACATCTTTACACTGCGGGAGGAAGCTGTGGCACATGGAGAAAACCCGCGCAGACACAGTGAGAATGTGCAAACTCCAGACAGACAGTCACCCGAGGGTGGAATCAAACCCAGATTCCTGATGCTGTGAGGTAGCAGTGATAACCACTGAGCCACCGTGTAAACCCTATTGCTTTAAGAAATGGTTATGAAGTCTGTGTGTACACTTGACGTCAATGCTCCTGACCCTCCTTCCCAAGTCCTCCCCCCCCCCCCCACCCCCACACTAGTGACTAAGTGAAGGCCATACCTTGTCATCTTGGGTATAAATATTACACCATCAGTCTGTAATCTGACAGTGGAGAGGCGGTGTGGGGTGATATTTTTGGTAGGGGAGAAGGACAGGGACAATAACTTACTATTATCACATTAATGAGGTGACATTAATTAGCGTGGCAAGGTCACTCTGCAACAGGTTGATTTATGTCCCTGCCCTAAATGCCCGTGAATTAGTCTAATTAAAGATCGGCCCCGAGGAAGTTAATGAGAAAGAAACAATTGTGTGAAAAGGTGGGCCGTTGGGTCAGGAAACGTAGACACCACCTGCACTTTCCAAGTATTTTCACACTTAAAATAGAATGAGGCCTTTGTGCCTAAACTGGCTCTGTGGAAGAATTATCACTCCCTATAGGAGCTATAGGGAGAGGTTGGATAGACTAGGGCTGTCTTCCCTGGAGCATCGGAAGCTGAGGTTTTAGAGGTTTATAAAATCATGAAGTGCATGGATAGGATAAATAGACAAGGTCTTTTCCCTGGAGTGAGGGAGTCCAGAACTAGAGGTTTTAGATTTAGGGTGAGAGGGGAAAGATAGAAAAGAGACTTAAACACCAACCTTTTCATCAGAGGGTGATACGTGTATGGAATGAGCTGCCAGAGGAAGTGGTGGAGGCTGGTACAATAGCAACATTTAAAAGGCATCTGGATGGGTTTATGAATAGGAAGGATTTGGAGTGATATGGACTGGGTGCTGGCAAGTGGGACTAGATTAAATTAGGATATCTAGTCTGCATGGATGAGTTGGACCAAGGGTTTGGTACAGTCTCTATGACTGTCTAGCCGTTGTACGTGGAGCAGCTGAATAGATTAGGCTTGTACTCGCTCGAGTTCAGAAGAGTGAGGGGGGAATTTGATTGTTTATAAAATTCTAAGGGTGGACATTGAACAGACCTTCCTCCTTGTCGAACAAGGGGTCAGAAATACAGAATGAGAGGAGGTAGGCCCAAAACTGAAGATGCAGAGAAACGACTTCTCCCAAAGGGCTGTGAATCTGTGGAGCACACTGCCCCAGAGTGGAGATAGAATCAATCAACAGATTCAAGAAAAAAAGGTAGGTTTCTAATGCAAAGCAGGATAAAAGGCAAGAGTGTGGAGTTGAGACCAAGATAAGATCAGCCATGATCTGTTTAATGGTGACGCAGGTTTGAAGAGCTGAATTGTCTCCTCCCATTCCTAATCCCTATGTTCTGATGAATTTTAAACTGGATTGCAGAACCTGGCCGAACCCATCTCTTTCAGAAACAGTTTTGCCCAAAGTTTAACGAGTTAGTGTGGTGACACTTATTGAAGGTGAGGACAATGGGGCTTTATTGTTGTTGGAGAGCTCAGAGAAACAGCTGAAACCCATGATATTTACAAAACATAAACAAAAAACAAAGAGCAAAGAACAATACAGCTCAGGAGCAGGCCCTTTGACCTGCCAAGCCTGTGCCGACACATTTTGCCCTTTCATACTAAAATTGTCTTCCATTCCAGGATCCATATCCCTCTATTCCCTTCCTATCCCTATATCCATCCAGGTGTTCCTTGAATGCTGCTACTGTGTCTGTTTCCACCCCCTCCTCTGGCAGCGTGTTCCAGACACTCCTCACCCTTTCTGTGAAAAACTTGCCTCGCACATCTCTTTTCAACATCCCCCCCTTTCACCTTGAACCTGTGTCGCTGAGTAACTGACCCGTCCACCCTGGGAAAAGCCTCATACTTTTCACTCTATTCATGCCATTCACAATCTTACAAACTTCTAGGTCACCCCTCAACTTCCTGCATTCCAGTGAAAACAAACCTTTTCTGTACCCTCTCCAAAGCACCCGCATCCTTCTGTACGCAATATTCCAAGTGTAGCCTAACAAAAGTTCTATAAAGCTACAGCATAACTTGTCTATCTTTATACTCAGCATCACTTCCAATGAAGGCAAGTATGCCATAGGGGTTGGGGGAGAGGGTAGGACAGGTTCAAATGTAGATTTCATTCACTGTGCCTCTGTTAATAAGCACATTCAGATGTGCTTGAGATGACCAAGAGCTAAAAAGTCATTCCTAAGATATTCTGCTTTGATCAGGAACGCTTCATGATTGCTGAACTTATTTTCCAACATTCTCATTCTAGTAGGAAGCTTGTTTGGAAAGGGATATGATATTCCAACTTCTCCATAGGCAGCACCTTCCAATACACTCGACTACTTCCATCTGGATGGACAAGGGCAGCAGATACATGGGGACACCACATGTATCAAGTTCCCCTCCAAGCCACTCACCATCCTCACTTGGAAATATATCGTTGTTCCTTCACTGTCGCTGAGTCAAATTCCTGGAATTCCCTCCCTAACAGCATTGTGGGCCTATCTACAGCACATGGACTGCAGAGGTTCAAGAAGGCAGCTCACCCCCACCTTCTCAAGGGGCAACTAGGGACAGCCTTCCACATCCATCAAAGTTTTACCTGCACATCCACCAATGTCATTTATTGTATCCGTTGCTCCCGATGCGGTCTCCTCTACACTGGGGAGACTGGACGCCTCCTCACAGAGCACTTTAGGGAACACCTCTGGGACACCCGCTCCAATCAACTCCAACGCCCTGTTGCTCAACATTTCAACTCCCCCTCCTACTCTGCTGAGGACATGCAGGTCCTGGGCCTCCTTCACCGCCGCTCCCTCACCACCAGACGCCTGGAGGAAGAATACCTCATCTTCTGCCTCGGAATACTTCAACCCCAGGACATCAATGTGGACTTCACCAGTTTCCTCATTTCCCCTCCCCCCACCTTACCTCAGCTCCAACCTTCCAGCTCAGCATCGCCCTCATGACCTGTCCTACCTCCCAATCTCCCTTTCCACCTATCCACTCCACCCATCCTCACCCACCCATTCACCCATTGTACCCTTTGCTACCTTCCCCCACCCTCTTCCCTGACCTATCACCTTCATCCCCTCCCCCACTCACCTATTGTACTCTTTGCTACCTTCCCCCACCCTCCTCCTTGACCTATCACCTCCATCCCCTCCCCCACTCACCTATTGTACTCCATGCTACTTTCTCCCCACCCACACCCCACTCTCATTTATCTCTCCACCCTGCCTCTATTCCTGATGAAGGGCTTTTGCCCAAAATATCTATTTTCCTGCTCCTCGGATGCCGCCTGAACTGCTGTGGTTTTCCAGCACCACTCTAATCTAGACTTGGATTTCCAGCATCCGCAGTCATTGTTTTGACCACAGTCCACACATGTTATATTTACAAAGTCAAAAAGATTAGGAATGTTTCTCATTACCTCCAGATCCCCCTTGTGTGCCAGTCAGATTCATTACACAATTACAATCACAATGAATTCTAAGGTTTGAAAAGAGATAGTTAATAAGTAGATTGTTAGTAAGATGTCAGTGTTAGCTTTCCAAAATCTACTGGATTCTGAGGAAGGTTCCACCAGACTGGAAAGTGGTAATTATAACCCCTCTTCTCAAGAAGGGAAGGAGTCAGAAAATAAGAAATAATGGGCCAGTTAGCTTGATGTCTGTCATGGGGAAGATTAGATTACTTACAGTGTGGAAACAGGCCCTTTGGCCCAACAAGTCCACACCGACCCGCCACCCACCCATACCCCTTACCTAACACTACAGGCAATTTAGCATGGCCAATTCATCTTTGGATGTGGGAGGAAACCCACGCAGACACGGGGAGAAAGTGCAAACTCCACACAGTCAGTCGCCTGAGTCAAGAATTGAACCCGGGTCTCTGGCGCTGTGCCTCAGCAGTGCTAACCACTGTGCCACCGTGCCACCCATGATGTCAGAATCCATCATGATGGAGGTTATTGCTAAGAACTTAGAAAAACTTAAAGTAATCAGTAAGAGTCAGCATGGTTCTTTGAAAAGGGAAATCATGTTTAACCAATTTATTGGTATTCTTTGAAGGAATGATATGAGCTATAAATAAAGGGGAGCCTGTCGATGTACTGTATTTGGAGTTACAAAAGGAGCACATATGAACAAATGAAGGCCCCTCAACCCTTCAGACTGCTACACCATTCAGTTTGATCATGGCTGATCTGATTTTAACCTCAACTCTGTGTTCCTGCTTATCCCTGACAATTTTCCATCCCCCTTAGCCATCAAGTATCTATCTACCTTCTGCCTTAAAAATAATTTAAGATTCTGTATGACTGCCCTTTGAGGAAGGGAATTCCAAAAACTCCTAAGAGAAAAAAATGATTCCTCATCCCTGCCTTAAATGGGCCACTCCTAATTTTTAAATTTGCAGATGACACCAAAATTGGAGGTGTAGTGGACAGCAAAGAGGGTTATCTCTGATTACAACAGGATCTTGACCAGATGGGCCAATGGGCTGAGAAGTGGCAGATGGAGTTTAATTCAGATAAATGCGAGGTGCTGCATTTTGGGAAAGCAAATCTTAGCAGGACTTATACACTTAATGGTAAGGTCCTGGGGAGTGCTGCTGAACAAAGACACCTTGGAGTGCAGGTTCATAGCTCCTTGAAAGTGCAGTCACAGGTAGATAGGATAGTGAAGAAGGCATTTGGTATGCTTTCCTTAATTGGTCAGAGTATTGAGTACAGGAGTTGGGAGGTCATGTTGCGGCTGTACAGGACACTGGTTCGGCCACTGTTGGAATATTGCATGCAATTCTGGTCTCCTTCCTATTAGAAATATATTGTGAAACTTGAAAGGGTTCAGAAACAATTTACAAGGATGTTGCCAGGGTTGGAGAATTTGAGCTAGAGGGAGAGGTTGAATAGGCGGGGGCTGTTTTCCCTGGAGCATCAGAGGCTGATGGGTGACCTTATAGAGGTTTACAAAATTATGAGGGTCATGGATAGGGTAAATAGGCAAAGTCTTTTCCTGGGGTCGGGGAGTCTAGAATTAGAGGGCATAGGTTTAGGGTGAGAGGGGTATAAAAGAGTCCTAAACACCGACCTTTTCATCGGAGGGTGATACATGTATGGAATGAGCTGACAAAGGAAGTGGTGGAGGCTGGTACAATTGCAACATTTAAAAGGCATCTATATGGGTGTATGAATAGGAAGGGTTTGGAGAGATATGGGCCGGGTGCTGGCAGGTGGGACTAGATTGGGTTGAAATATCTGGTGGGCATGGATGGTGGTTGGACCGAAGGGTCTGTTTCTGTGCTCTATGTCTCTATGACCCCATTCTAGATTCTCCCACAAGAGGGAACTTCCTTTCCACATTCCCACCCAGTCAAGTACCCTCAGGATCTTATATGCCAAATAAGTCATGTCTGATTCTTCTAAACTCCAGAGGATACAGGCCCAGCCTGTCTAGCCTTTCCTCACAAGGCAATCCACTCATTCCAGGGATTAGTATAGTAAACCTTTATTGAACTGTTTCCACTGACCAGCTCTGTACTCAGTACTCCAGATACGGTCTCAACAATGCCCTGCATAGCCAAAGCATAAGTTCTGTCCTCTTGTACTCAAATTCCCCTCACAATAAAATGTAACATTTTATTAGCTTTCCTGATTACTTACTTACAAATAATACTTGGTGCATCATAGAAATGTTAAAAAGTTTTGCTTATCCAGCCTTATGTATGTTGATGTCATAACCCCCTTCCTGTTCTGGACTCCTGGTCACCCACTGACAGCTGATCTTCCAACCATTGCTTCCTGTTGGTTGGAACTTCTCCCTCTGAAAGACTCGATAAGATTCTAAACATGACCATACCTTGACCATGAGCCAGCTGAGTTCAAATCCAATGATTCCAATGTGGAGAGATTGTCTTATGACCAAAGGCTAAACAGGTTGGGACTCTACTCACCAGAGTTTTGAAGAATGAGAGATGATCTCATTGAAATATACTGGATTCTTAAGGGGCTTGACAGGGTGAATGCTGAGATGTTTCCCCTCATGTGAGAGTCTAGGACCAGAGGGCATAATCTCAGAATAAAAGGGTGCCAATTTAAGACTGAGATAATGAGAAATTACTTCTCTTGGTGTTCTGAGTCTTTGAAATTCCTTGCCAGAGGGAGCTGTTGGGCCAAGTCCTCGTGCATATTTAAAGTTGCGATAGATAGATCCTTGATCAGTTTGGGAATCAGAGCTTTGGGGAAAATGGACATGAGGAATATCAAATCAGCCAAAGGTGGAGCAGGCTAGAGAGGCCGAATGGCCTACTCCTGTTCCTATTCCAAATGGTCTGGTGGTCTCGCTATGATTAAGTTAGAGCCTTTTGACCCATCAATCCCCAATGTGTGCAATTGTCAAGACGGAAAATTGCATCTCATACCTTTGACTTACCAAAGATTCTTGGATTCCTAGATGTCTGTTAAGTTCCAGGTGAATTCCTCCTCCTGCTTCTCTGACAGGTTCGTGCCTATCAGTAAAATTAATGCAGTAACCTTCCTGTGCTCTGTTAAAGTGAGCAGGTATAACTCCTGAAGAACCATGAGCACTATAGGCACTGGAGGAGGCTGTTCAACTCCTTGAGTATGTTCAGTCATTTCATCAGATTGTGGATGCTCTGGACCTCAACTCCATTTGCCTGCCATGAATCCATATCCCCTGGTAGCTTGGGATTGAAGAGCACAAGGCGGCCATCTTGCTAAACCAGATAAATAGCACCACCAGTGTTTTCAAGGAAAAGCTCAATCCTATCCCAGGAAACCGCATCATCTCAGAAATGTCTGAATTCTGATGTGGAATTGCCTACGTAAATTCCCGTATTAATTCACTGTGACATCATTCAACTTGAGTAATTAATACCCTTAATGCTCTTACCCACCAGAAACCCACCAATCTCAGTACTGAAGTTGGGCCTCGACAGATTTCCACAACCCTCTGACATTTCCTGACATTCATTCCTGTCCAGCCTAGTTCTAATTTGAAGCTTATTCCCCATTGTTCTGGCCCTCTCTCAACAATGGTACACATTACCCATTGTCTATCCTAACAATCCTTCCACCATTTCCAACAACACCTACTTGCATTTAGACATCACTCTAACAGATTGACGGATAGTCATTTGGTGATATGGAACTTGAATATTATTGGAAAAAGATTCACTTTGTCAAAGTTTTTCACTTTGCACTTCTCTGAACACTCTGAAAGAATATCAATTTAATGGAAATAATGGATGTTACTGGCTAGGCCAGCATTTACTGTCCATCACTAATTGCCCAGGGGGCAGATAAGTCCCATCCTTGAACTCCATCTACACTTTTTGTTGCCATGGAAACACTGCCAACATTATCAAAGACCCCTTCCACCTCAGTAATATTCTCCTCCAACTCTTCTGTCATGCAGAAGGTACAGTACATAGAACATAGAACAACACAGCACAGACACAGCCTTTGGCCCTCGATGTTGCACTGACCTGTGAACTAATCTAAGTCCATCCTCCTACATAATCCCATCATCATCTATGATCTTATCTAAGGATTGTTTAAATCTCCCTAATGTGGCTGAGTTAACTACATTGGCAGGTAGGGCATTCCACGCCCTTACCACTCTCTGAGTAAAGAATCTGCCTCTGACATCTGTCTTAAATCCAACACCCCTCAGTTTGTAGCTTTTTCCCTTGTACAAGCTGGAGTCATCATCCCAGGAAAAAGACTTTCACTGTCTACCCTATTTAATCCTCTGATCATCTTGTATGCCTCTATAAAATCCCCACTTAGCCTTCTTCTTTCCAAAGAGAACAGACCCAAGTCTCTCAGCCTTTCCTCATAAGACCTTCCCTCCACACCAGCAATATCCACACACACACACACACACACACACACACACACACCAGCTTCTTCCCTGTCATTATCAGACTGCTGAATGGACTCTGAACTTCAAATAATGCCAATTTTGCTTTGAGCACCTCCTGTGCAACTGTAACTGTGTGCGTCTCGCTCTGTCTAAGAACCCTATGATCTGCATTAAAACTTGCAGAACAAAACTTTTCACTGTACTTAGGAAACGTGTCCACAATAAATCAAATCAAGTCAAGAGATGACCACTTTGTTGTGGGTCTGAAGGCCAGATGAGTTAAGGATAGTAGATTTCCTTCCCTGAAGGACATTAGTGACTCAGATGGGTTTTGAGGAAAATGGAAAGGTAACATGATTGGTGGCACAGTGGTTAGCACTGCTGCCTCACAGTGCCAGAGATGGTGATGAAACGCCTGAAATCAAACCTTCCAGCTTAGCTAGCAAACTCACATTCACAACCTCAACATGAGCTACAAATCTTTTCAAAACTTGTTAAGAAGGTAATTAAGTTGATTTCTGATGGTGTGAAGCTAGAGTCATATATCAGACCAGATCATGTGAGGACAAGCAAGCCATCTCCTCTAAAGGAACATCATTGATCCCACATGGGATTTAAAACAAATCCAAGGCACTTTTCCTCTTGTCAGTATTTTTCTTAGCTTAGAAATTTCAAGTTCTGTGATTTGTACACAAGGATTTGAACAAACATTCTCTGGTTATTGCTTAGTACAGAACTTGAGAATTTCTGGAAATTTATGTTTATGTTTCTTTTCATTCTGCACTCATTGGGGTACACACAAGAATGCCAAACTTATGGGTCTACTTATAGCACTACAGTGATTCAAGAAAGCAGCTCATCATCACCTTCTCAAGGGCAACTAGGGATGGAGGGTAAATGGTGGCCTGCCAGTGATGCCCACATTCAATGAATAAATTAAAAATCATTCGAAGGAGCAACCCTTTAAACCAAATGAGAGAAAAGTTGCTAATTGGTTCGCAAGTTGAAGATATTACAAGATGCGAAATGGGTGTGATGAGTGGGCTGGTAAGATAGGCAATCACCTCCCCTGGGTTTTGGATGACTGGACAGGAACAAATAGGAAGATACTGAATAGACTGGGGCTATTTTCCATGGAGCGTCTGAGGATGAGGCTCACTTCACAGAAATTTATAAAATCATGAGGGGCATGAATAGGGTGTTGTCTCTTCCCCAGGGTAGGGGAGCCCAAAACTAGTGGGCATAGGTTTGAGGTGAGAGGGGAAAGATTTAAAAGTGACGTAAGGGGCAACTTTTTCATACACAGATGGAGCATGAGTCGCCAAAGGAAGTGGTGGAGGCTGGTACAATGACAAGATTTAAAAGGCATTTGGAAGGGTACATGAATAAAAAAGGTTTAGGGAGATACAGTTCATTCTGATATAATGTGAGTTTGGTCAATACGAATTGGCTACAATGCAGTTGAAGAATTGTTGTTGCTGTTTGGATAATGCAAAGTTTCCAGTGAATGGTATGGCAAACTTCTATAGCGTGATTTTCTATAGCAGTTTTCCATAGCATGATTTTCTGTAGCACAGAGTTTTGGAGGAACACAACTGTTGCGTTATAACAGAATGACCCATACAAGCAAAATGCTGGCAAATGGGACTAGATTAATTGAGGATGTCTGGTCGGTGAATTGGACTGAAGGGTTTCTATGAGCCTAAATTAAGGAGTGGTGAGCTGGTAGTCAGAGCTGGTAGCCCATGATGCTGTGACAGTGGCAATGAAAATTCACCAACTATTGGGATTTCACCACATACTGCAATAGAAAATTTCTGTTTGCCGTTCAGTCAAATCGCCAAGGGGAAAGTCAATCGAACAAACAAAGTATCGTTGCTGCTTTGCATCCCCAAAGTGGCTCACTCTCCATCAGATTATCACTTAACAGTGGTCTCTTTTACCCTGAGTTAGAAAACTGAATGCAGTGTTGTTGACTGACTGATTGATTTGTTGTCATGTGTACCGAGGTACAGGTTGTTCTGCTCTAGCGCGTGTTTCCTCAATGTGAATTGATGAACTCTTGTAATGTGATTGACGGACTGCGGACACTGTTTCTAAAGCGCAAACTTTTAAAACATGCATTGGCTGTAACGCGATTACATCACCAACACTTTAACCACTGATTCTAAGGTGTGATTTTTCTGTGACACAGGGCTGCTCAAGAACACAACCAGTGTGTAATGGAAGAACTGTCAGTGTGGTGAAAAATGCTAAAAATCACAGAACATCAGGTTATAGTCCAACAGGTTTATCTGGTTATAGTTCATTAGGAAGCACTAGCTTTCAGAGGACTGCTCCTTCATCAGGTGGTTTTCCTCTTGATGAAGGAGCAGCGCTCTGAAAGCTAGTGCTTCCAATTAAACCTGTTGAACCATAACTTGGCGATTTTTACCTTTGTCCACCGCAGTCCAACACTGGCTTCTCCACAGAATGGCGAACAGCTTTGTTTGTGAGCAGTACAGGCAGATCATAATCAGCTAGGATCAGTTAGGATCAAGAAGACTGAGACAGAGGCATCCAGGTTTCAATGCACAGGGCGTACACTAAGCGAGAACAACGTTTGCAAGATCGGCATTGTTTGAGACTACAGAATCCATTCATCAGTCTAATAGCAGCCGGGAAGAAGCTGTTCCTGAACCTGCTGGTGCGTGTGTTCAGGCTTCTGTATGTTCTGCCTGACGGAAGAGGCTTGCTTGTTTGTTCGTATTTGTTTGTCTGCTTGGTTAGGCCTGAGTTGGCCAGAAAGACATAGTGTTAAAGGAAGTCAATTAACTCCACACATCTCGCTTGGCTACTATTTACAGAACTAATCGCTAATGAGGAGTCATATGCACGTATTAGTGTTATTAATTCAGGCATGTTATCTTTCCCGCTTTTTAACTATTAGTAACATACTATTTTATGATATCTCAGGAGTCAATGGTACTTGACACGGGCAAAAGATGAGGAGCCAAGTGGATGATTATGTTTTCACTGTGAGCATTGTTCCACCAATGGGATCCAAAGAGAGAGCTCATTGTAAGATGGGAGACGTAGACAAATTATAATTGGCTGAGGACAAAGCAGCACACTGCCAAAATGATAAGGAAGCCGAATGCAGACTGAAATCCTGCCAAGATGTTCTGATGTAAAAATAAACACTTTTGCTTGTTTAATTGATTCCTTCAGAATATGAACCAGATGGTAGATGGGATCAGATCATTCAGGTGACCAGGATGTAGCAATATGGAACATTGGCAGTCAGCCCCTTGAGTCCATTTCGCCATTCAGTGAGATTCCATTAGGCCACAAGATCATAAGAAATAAGAACAGGAGTAGGTCATTCTGCTCCTTGAGTCTGCTCCCCCATTCAGTAGGATCATGCCTGATGCCACATTCCTCACGCCCACTTTCCTGCCCTTTCCCATAACTCCTGATTCCCTAACTGACCAAGGATCTAACTATCTCAGCCTGAGATGCACACAAGGACTCTGTCTCCACAGTTCTCTGTGGTAAGGAGTTTCAAAGACTCTCAACCCTCTGGGAGAAGTAGTTCCTCCACATCTCAATGTTAAATTGGTCTCCCTTTGCTCTGAGATTATGCCCTCTGGTCCTAGACTCTTCCATTAAGGGGTGCATTCTCTCAGTGTGACCCTGTCAAGCTCCGAAAGAATCCGTTACGTTCAATGAGATCACCTCACATTCTTCTAAACTCCATGGAAACAGACCCTTCAATCGAATAATCCGTACCAACCATAATCCCAAACTAAATTAGTCCCACCTACCTGCGCATGGCCCATATCCCGCCAAACATTTCTTATTCATGTACTTATCCAAATATCCTTTCAAAGTTGAACCTGCACCACCACTTCCTATGGAACTTCATTCCACACACAAAGCACTCTGTGTCAAAAAAAAGCCTCTCATGTCTTTTTAAAATCTTTCTCTTCTCACCTTAAAAATATGCCCCTGGTCTGGAAATCCCCAACCCTGGGGAAAAGACATTTACCATTCTCCTTAAGTATACCCCTCATTATTTTATAAACCTCTATAAGGTCACCTCTCAACCTACTATACTCCAGGTAGATCTGCCAATTTTGTTTCCTCATGGCCTTGGATGTTTCATTCCAAGCATGGACCCCGTTCTCAATTTCTGCTTCGTGACTCCAGATCAGGAACAAATGTCCCTTATTGTGTGAGGTCCTGATCTTGATAAGATGGATGTAGAAACGATGTTTCCTCTTGTTCTTGAATTGAGGCTCTGCTTAAAGATTAAGAATCATCCCTTCAAAATAAAGATTGGGAGAATTTTGGTTTTCTCTCAGAGTCACAGAGTCATACAGCATGGGAACAGACCCTTTAGTCCAACTCGTCCCAAACTAATCGAGTCCCATTTGCCTGTGTTTGGCCCTTATCCCTCTAAACCTTTCCTATTCACATAACTGTCCAAGTACCATTTAAATGGCCCAATTCTACCTGCATCCACCACTTCCTCTGGCAGTGTATTCCACTGACGAACCACTGTCTGTATAAAAACATTATCTCTCAGGTCCCTTTTAAATCTCTCTTCTCCTTCCTTAAAAATATGCTCCCTAGTTTTGAACTCCCTTCCGTCAGGAACTCCCTTCCCTCCCTTTGCTATTCATCTTGTCGGTGCCCTTCATGATTTTGTAAACCTCTGCAAGGTCACCCTTCAACCTCCTGCACTCCACTGAACAAGGTCCCAGCCTATCCAGCCTCTCCTTATATTGTTAGAAGAGAGTGGAGGTCTTAATAACAATTTAAGGCGGAGGCAGATAGATTCTTGTTAGGGAAGGCAATCAAGAGTTGTTGGAATAGGTAAGAATGGGGAAATCTAAACATAAGCAGATTAACCATGATCCTATTAAAGGGCAGCGCTGGCACAGTGGCTGGGTGGTCTATTTCTGCACCTAATTCATAACTTGCTTATGCCGTGGGGCAATTCGTCACGTACAGAAATCTAAATTGCTCCTTTTGTTGTTCTGCAGAGCAACCACTGAGAATTTTGTACCAACAAGTGCACAGAAAGATTTAAGTGTACATAAGTGGCTGTGTGTATGCAGTATTGAGATCACAGGCTCCACGTCAGTGTGTATTAGACATTTCAATCAGAAGATGCAATTAATAGCCAGATCTCGATATCCAGTGTGTCACATGTTGATAGCTGACATATCAGTCAATTCTATCTCACTAGTTCTTGGAACTTGCCAGCTCAGTGTATGCCTCTTTAAGCAGATGCAGTGCTAATTAGACAGGAACTGCTTCGCCTTTGTGATGAAACACAAGTTTTCACAGACGTCTGCTTTTACAGAGTAGCAATGATGTATTCAGCCGACTTTCCCTGACCCGGGGCCACTTGTCAGCTTGTTGTTCAGTGTCCTGCTCCGCCCCCTCATGTCCCACATCTGCTTCACTGCACCATGTTAACAGTGACCTCCAAACAGACACACACACAACACACACACACTCCATAGACCACCCAGCAAACCTCACCACCTTCCGTCATACACACTCATCGTACAGACTTAAAAATCACACAACACCAGGTTATATCCAGCAGGTTTTTTTGGAAGTACTAGCTTTCAGAGCACTGGTCCTTCATCAGGAGCAGCGTTCCGAAAGCTTTTGCTTCCAATTAAACCTATTGGACTACAACCTGATGTTGTGTGATTTTCAACTTTCTCCAACACTGGCTCCTCCACATCATCGTATAGACTGGCCCAGGTCTGCCTCTCCTTTAAATTAGTCATTCAATCACTGGATAGATTGGAAGGTGTAATGTTGGGATGGAAAGGGCTTGAAGGACGAGATGAATAGTGTCCTATGTTTTCCAAATTCTCAACATCAGTGAGGATCCTTGCCTGTACCTAACCATCTGCTGATGTGTAAGGGCCAGTAGCTGAGGGAGCTGGATAGATCCTCATAATGCTCCATACATTATCAAGAGAAAATCGCACATTTTTAACAAATGTGCTATTGTAGCCCACGTATGCACTTTACATTTTAGCCACGAATGTGAGGTAATTGAAGTCTCTTCTATTCAAATAACCATTTAAAACGAGGCAGGCCAGAATAATGTCTCTGCCCTGGTCGCACCTTGGTACGTGCATTTTTTTCCTTCATTCATGGGATGTGAGAATCATAGTCAAGGCCAACATTAATTTCCCATTCCTCATTTCCTTTCAGAAACTGGTGGTGAGCAAGCTTCCTGAACTATTGCAGTTCATTTGATGGAGAGACACCAATCTCAGTTAGCAAGGGAATTCTAGGATGTTCACCCACCGACAGTGAAGTAACTATGACATATTTCCAGGGTTAAATAGCATGTGATTTTGGCATCAGTGAACTAGATGAGAATTGACAGTGGTTACCTGTCGTCCAGCTTTTTAATTCCAGATTTTCTTTCAATTGAATTTCAATTTCACCATTGGCCATGAGAGAGATTTGAACCTTGCCTCAGCAAGTAAGTCAGCCTGGGATTTTTGGATTACTACTGCTACCACTTCACCACGGCCTCCCCCAAACCCCTCTGCCTTCTCCTGGAAGGTGTCGTGCACCTTAAGTGTTGTTAGTGAAGAGATGGTCGATGGCTCAGTGGTTAGCACTGCTGCCTCACAGCACCAGGAACCCAGGTTTGGTTCCATCCTCAGGTGTGGAGTTTGCACGTTCCCCTCACATCGGCATGGGTTTCCTCCCAGTGCTCTTGTTTCCTTCCATAGTCCAAGTGAGGATCTAAAATTGGAATTTAGGCAACAAAATATGTAGATTTTTATTTCAACAAAATGGTTTCTCGATTTAAAAGAATACTACAAAATGGCCTGCGGACTATACTGCTGAACATACTGCTGATTTGCAGAATTAACTTGCATTTCAAAGATAAGAGGACAATAGAGTTTTCATAAGATGAATACTGACACATTAATTGACCATTTGAACTAACCTTGAACTAATACGTGGCGTGACAATTTACATAAATTAGATATCCTTCTTAAAGAAAATATCATTGGATTAACTTGCTGTAAATCATGTCACCTTGTTGTATGTGATTGGTCTTTCTTGTAATTAAGACTATACTATTTCTTAAAAAACATATAAATGATGTATAATTTTCAAATGTAATTGCACAACTTCATCCTGAAACACAGAAGCTTCAATCTCTGTGATGCTGGATGGAATTGCGTCAAGGTACCTTAATTCAATAAACTAATGAACTTTGCTTTTTGAATAGACCGCATTTGTTGATTCCTTTGACCGATCTCAAACCAAAAGGCCCCTCTTGAGGGGACGCAGATCTTCACAAGGTGTACAGGTTAGATGGATTGGCCATGCTAAATTGCTCCGTAGCATCAGGGATTTGTATCATCGATAGTCACAGGTGAGGTGTCGGAAGACTGGAGGTTGGCTAACGTGGTGCCACTATTTAAGAAGGGTGGTAAAGACAAGTCAGGGAACTATAGACCAGTGAGCTTGATGTTCGTGGTGGGCAAGTAGTTGGAGGGAATCCTGAGGGACAGGATGTACATGTATTTGGAAAGGAAAGGACTGATTAGGGATAGTCAACATGGCTTTGTGCGTGGGAAATTATGTCTCACAAACTTGATTGAGGTTTTTGAAGTAACAAAGAAGATTGATGAGGGCAGAGTGGTAGATGTGATCTATATGGACTTCAGTAAGGCGTTCGACAAGGTTCCCCATGGGAGACTGATTAGCAAGGTTAGATCTCACGGAATAGAGGGAGAGCTTGCCATTTGGATACAGAACTGGCTCAAAGGTAGAAGACAGAGGGTGGTGGTGGAGGGTTGTTTTTCAGGGTGGAGGGTTGTTTTTCAGACTGGAGGCCTGTGACCAGTGGAGTGCCACAAGGATCGGTGCTGGGTCCACTACTTTTTGTCATTTACATAAATGATTTGGATACGAGCATAAGAGGTACAGTTAGTAAGTTTGCAGATGACACCAAAATTGGAGGTGTAGTGGACAGCGAAGAGGGTTACCTCAGATTACAACAGGATCTGGACAGGATGGGCCAATGGGCTGGGAAGTGGCAGATGGAGTTTAATTCAGATAAATGCAAGGTGCTGCATTTTGGAAAACGTGTATGGAATGAGCTGCCAGAGGATGTGGTGGAGGCTGGTACAATTGCAACATTTAAGAGGCATTTGGATGGGTATATGAATAGGAAGGGTTTGGAGGGATATGGGCCGGGTGCTGGCAGGTGGGACTAGATTGGGTTGGGATAGCTGGTCGGCATGGACGGGTTGGACCGAAGGGTTCCATGCAAGGTCCTGGCAGTCCTCCTCTCAACTGTTCAATGTCCCCCATCTCATACCCCAGAGCATCTGATTGGGTCCCTGTTTATTTTTAAAGACTTTCAAGACACGCAATTAAAATTTGAATTGAAATTTATATATTTTCCTGATTAAAATTTAAACTGAGTTGTTGTCCATGTTGTACATCTCTATGACTCAATGTTCAGGCTAGGTGGATTAGCAATTGGAAATGGAGGGCTTTGGAATGGGGGCTTGGGTGGGATGCTCTTTGGAGGGTTGGGGTGAACTTGATGGGCTGAAAGGCCTACTTCTCAACTGTAGGGATTCTCTGATTCTATAAGAGGTGGTTAAATTTCAGTTGTTGAAGACAAATATTGCCAGACCCTAATTTTTTCTTACTTGTTAATGACATGTACACGTCATTGGCTTGGAGTGGCTTTTGTTGCCCTTGAAAAGGTGGCGATAGTTGCCTTCTTGAACCACTGCAATCCACAATGAGGTAGGTATGTGCTTGTGTGGCGGGCATGTTGCTGCTTATGGGACCTTGCTGTGCACAATGTACGCACTTCTGTTCCAACAATACAGCAAGCCCACTTCAAGAATGCTTTTGGATTACTTACAGTGTGGAAACAGGCCCTTCGGCCCAAAAAGTCCACACCGACACACAACCCACCCATACCCCTACATATACCCCTTACCTAACACTACGGGCAATTTAGCACTGCCAATTCACCCGGCCTGCACATCTTTGGACTGTGGGAGGAAACCGGAGCACCCGGAGGAAGCCCACGCAGAGAATGTGCAAACTCCACACAGTCAGTCACCTGAGGCGGGAATTGAACCCAGGTCCCTGGCGCTGTGAGGCAGCAGTGCTAACCACTGTGCCACCGTGCCGCCCATACTGCTTTATTAGCTGTAAAGCAGTTTGGAACATCATGAGCTATGAAGTAGACTGGCAAGTCTTTCTTTCATTGGAGCACTCTCTCAGAGAACAGTTATTGGCTCGATGGGACGAGTTGTCTCCTCCAGTGCCGCACCTTTGTACATTTCTCCAAGAATGCCTGAAACCAGAGATAGAACGAGGTGGCTAAACCAGGTTCATGTTTGAGGCCCCAAACCACACAGATGGTTCTTCTGGCCTACTCCCTGTTGTTTCAGGACAAAGAGCTCTTGTCGTTTTGAATTGCTGTCAAATAAGAATAAAGAGGAGCAAACAGCTCCTACGGGTCGTTCGGAGAGTGTTGGTATAATAAAGTTGTTGGATACAATGAGAGCAGAAACCAGCCCCAAACATGACAGAGCACTCCCCAGCATTAATCTAACACTGATGCTCCTATTGACCTGCTCAGACGGGAGCCTTTCAAAGGCCCGGATTGCTCTCCTTGTGCTAATTGCCTTCATTTTCATCAGTTTAATTAAACAGGCACTTCCATATGTCGTCACCCTTAACTGGTTAGGAAGCATTCGATTCAGCAAATTCATTCACCAGAAGCAATTCATCGGAGGCCCTTATTGACCTCGTGTCTGTCCAAGATCCTGCTCACTATTCTCTGCCTGGCCTCATGTCCCCTGAGGAGACACAATGGCCGAGCTGTCATCAGGCAGCCTCCAGCCCCGTCCCACTGCATCCTGCGTCTCTCGCCCCCACAGCCCCTCACTCATACAGCTTGCCCAAAAGACTCTGCCCGATCAGACTGAATGTCAGATTTCTTTTGGGTAAAGGATATCAAACTTGCTGTGTGGAGGAAAAATTAAACTAAAGGGAGATATTGACTGATGGGGTGATTCTTGTCTGTGGTCACCTGTTCCAGGGACTGAGCTCAAAATCTATCTGTTACAACCACTTAGTTTTCAAAGAGTTAGATATAATTCTTAGGGCTGAAGGGAACGAGGGTTATGGGGAGACAGTGGGAACAGGGGGCTGAGTTGGATGATCAGCCATAATCACATTGAATGGCAGAGCAGGCTTGAAGGGCCGAATGGCCTACTCCTGCTCCTATTTTCTATGTTTCTATGACCATACTGTCAAAGATACCATCTTTCAGATGCAGTGGTTTTAACATCCTGCCTGCCCCCTCTCAGGTGCGTGTAAAAGACCCCCCCCCCACAGTGTCACTGGTTTGAAGAAGAAAGGAGGAGTTCTCCATGAGAACCAAACCAACAAATAGAGTGCAGATTGTAACTCCCCTTCAACGCTGAGGGTTAACCTGGACAGATACATCTGAGGATTAAAACTAAATGGTCACACAGGTCAGGAGGTGAATCCAATAAAGACACAAAGGAACCGGACCTGGATTGCTCATCAGACAAAGGAGTCCCCCTAGGAATTGTATTGGGCCACACAAAATCTCATTAACATTTGGTCATTGGCTATGGCTCATTGGGTAATAATCTTGTCTCATAAGGTCATGAGTTCAAGTCTGACTCGAAAGCATCGCATTGTCCAGGCAGATGCTTCTATTGCACCACTGAGAGAGAGCTGCACTGTTGAGGGTGCTGTTTACCAACTAGGATGTTGAAGGTAACAGAGGCATTTCTCTTCCCCATCTTCTTTTCTTTCTCCTTCTTCCGCCTCTGCTTTCTTTCTACTCCACCCATTTGTCTTACATCACTACATTACTGATTGATCACTTTTCTCCATCTTCTCCTGTCAGTCACCTGTTCTTCTTCCAATCCTACAGTCTTTATGATTTGGAGATGCCGGTGTTGGACTGGGGTGTACAAAGTTAGAAATCACACAGCACCAGGTTATAGTCCAACAGGTTTAATTAGAAGCAATAGCTTTCGGAGCGATGCGACAATCACCTGATGAAGGAACAGTGCCCCTAAAACTAGTCCTTCCAAATAAATCCATTGGATTATAACCTGGTGTTGTGTGATTTTTAACTTGGTACTATTTTTAAGGCTTTCACCACACTGTCTTTTCAGCCAGTCTTAGGTCTTCCTTCTCACCTGGTAGTTTTGTCTCCATCATTGCCCTCCACTTTCCCTGCAAAAGGTGACCAAACCCTCTCATTCTCATCTCAGCAACTTCCTTTGAGGTTCACATGTGCTTGCTCTTATTCATTTCTCAACACGTTCGCCTCAGCATTTGTAAAGCATTTGCATCTAGTTGAAAAATGTGTTGCTGGAAAAGCGCAGCAGGTCAGGCAGTATCCAAGGAGCAAGAGGATCGACGTTTCAGGCATAAGCCCTTCTTCACGTTGATTCTCCTGCTCCTTGGATGCTGCCTGACCTGCTGCGCTTTTCCAGCAACATATTTTTCAGCTCTGATCTCCAGCATCTGCAGAACTCACTTTCTCCTATTTGCATCTAGTTGTTAATTTACTGACATTTATTTCCATGTATCTATTGCTAAAGGAATAGGGTCTAAGAGTTGGGAAGTGTTGCTGCAACTGTATAAGGAATCAGTGAGACTACAACTGGAGTTACATATAATTTCAGTCCTCCTACTTGTGGAAAGATGGGGTTGCATTGGAGGAAGTTTAGTGGAGGCTCAGTGGATTGAGCAGTTTAGACTGGGATGGCAGTCTGAGGTATGTGGAGAGATTAGTTCGCTTAGGATGGTATTCACTAGAGTTTAACATAATGAGAGGTTATTGCATAGAAACCTATCAAATTTAGCAGGACGAGGCAGGTTAGGTGTTTCCAATGATGGGGGAGTTCAGAATCAGAGATTTAACTGGTTAGGATGGAGATGAGGGGAAATTTCTTCACCCAGAGAGTAGTGAGTTTGTGGAAATCTCTACCACAGAAAGCGGTTGAAGCCAAAACATTATGTGATTTATATTGAATTTATTGTCACATGATTAGATTACTTACAGTGTGGAAAGAGGCCCTTCGGCCCAACAAGTCCACAC
Organism: Hemiscyllium ocellatum; assembly: GCF_020745735.1. Lineage (NCBI taxonomy): Eukaryota > Metazoa > Chordata > Chondrichthyes > Orectolobiformes > Hemiscylliidae > Hemiscyllium > Hemiscyllium ocellatum. Next base: position 9,071,027 of record NC_083407.1, on the reverse strand, counting down.
CAACCCGCCGAAGCGCAACCCACCCATACCCCTACATTTACCCCTTACCTAACACTACGGGCAATTTAGCATGGCCAATTCACCTGACCCGCACATCTTTGTGACTATGGGAGGAAACTCACGCAGGCACGGGGAGAATGTGCAAACTCCACACAGTCAGTCACCTGAGTCGGGAATTGAACCCAGGTTTCAGGCGCTATGAGGCAGCAGTGCTAACCACTGTGCCACCGTGCCATCCACACGTACCAAGGCACAGTGAAAAGCTTTGTCTTGCAAGCAATACAGGCAGATCACAGAGTTAAGTAGCATAGATAAGTAAATAATAGGTAAACAGTAGCAAAAACAAAACACAGGTACAAGCGAAGGAAGTAGATATAGTTCTTGTAGCTAAAGGGATCAAGGAAGATGGGGGAGCAAGTGAGATAAGGCTAGATCATAGGCTGAGCCCGATGATCAGTTATGATTATATTGAATGGCTCAGGAGGCTGAATGGCCTCCCATTTGCTTTGTTTCTGGGTAATACTGACTGGAGTTTTGAAGAATGGGAGGAGATCTAATTCATACCTAGAAGATGCTAAATGCGATTAGCAAAGTAGACATAGACAAACCGTTCTCTTGTGATGAAGTCTAGAATGAGAAGTCATGGTTTTAGGTGAAGAGGTGAACAAATTTAAAACAGAGACAAGGAGAAATTGCTTCTCTCAAAAAGGTCATGAATCTGTGAAATTCACTACCCCAGATTGTGGTGGATGCTGGGACATTGAGTAAATTTAAGGTGGAGATAGAAAGATTTTTAATTAGTAATTTGTTGAAGAGTTATGGAGAGCAGACAGGAGAGTGGAGATGAGGCCGAGACAGGATTGGCCATGATCGAATGAAATAGTGGAGGAGGTTCAGGGGCTGAATACTCCTGTTCATTGTCCTTATGTTCATTGTGAGTAATTAAGAGTGTAACAAAAACAGAATTTGCATCGGGGGGGTTGGGGGGGGGGCGTCCAGTGACCCTCAGAACTGTCACTCGGGTCACTCAACCTGAAACATTAACTCTGCTTTCTCTCCACAGTTGTGGTCAGACAATAATAATTGACAAATGCAGTTCATCACAGGGAGATGTGAGGGAGTGAGTTCTGCTCAGTAGAATAGGGAGAAAGTGAAGGCTGCAGATGTTGGAGATCAGAGTCGAAGAGTGTGGTGCTGGAAAAGCACAGCGGGTCAGGCAGCATCTGAGGAGCAGGAGAATCGATGTTTCATCGGGATCTCCTACTCCTCGGATGCCGCCTGACCAGCTGTGCTTTTCCAGCCCCACATTTTCTGTGAGTAAAATAGGGAGGTCACTTCACTTGGAAGGTCTAATTGGGGGATTGAGGAACAAAGCTATCATGGAATATCATGGATCAGCTCAAGTTGCAAAGTCAAGGTCATAAAAGCAACCAAGCACCTAGCTTTATTAGCCTGGAGAGATAACATTGAAAAATTAGACTGGTTACACCAAATCTATACCAAATCTTAGTTACATGACATTCTGAACCGTTCTGGTGAAGGCTTTATAAAAAAACGTATAAAGGCTGGATATCTAAATTCTAGGTGTCCACTACCCAGAACTGTCCAAACACTGGGCACATTTGAAAATATTTTATTTTCAATATTAACTTAACAGAAAACATTTACTTACATGAAATTCAGATGTATCATCCAAATACTGGGACGTTGGGTTCACTGTCGATGGAGTACCAGGCTGGTGGGCAGTTTCAGTACCTTGTTCACAGTGGCCCCCAGTCTAATTCCTGACCTCTGGGTCAATGTGAGCAATCCTCAACCCTTCCAACGCAAGTGTCCAAATTCAGGGAAAGTCCACATTCTGAATTGGTCTTTTTCCAAAGGTACCAAGATTTGCAAGGATGGTACTGGATGAGTGTGGGCATATATGCCAGGGAAAGATGGTCAGCCAGGTTTCATTTTGACAGACAGAATAGAAAAGGAGGTGATCCCATAGAGGTCTTTAAAGTGGTGAAAGGATTTGACACAGTGGATATAGAGAGAATGTTTTCATCTGTGTGAAAATATTTCACTAGAGGCCATCAACGTTGAACTGTTTCTAAGAAATCCAATAGAGAATTCAGAAAGAGCATCCTGATCCAGAGAATGTGGAACTCATTGCCACAGTAGGTGGTTTAGTATGGTATACATGAATTTGAGGCTTGGCGAGCGAAGCAAATAGGGGAGGAGAAATTTTCCACTAGAGATTCAGCTGTGGACAGATGAATTTCCAATAGACAATAAACACTGGCATTGACTAGATGGGCTGAATGGCCTGTTCCTATGCCATGTATCCTCTGTATGGAATCCTTGTGTAAAGCAAAGCCTCCGCTTGCTGTCTCAGGTGAACAATATATATAGTCTATATGTAAAATAGATTCCGGTCTCTAACTTACTCCTGGAGAATCTATTATTCTATATTTAAAACACCCAAACCCCTTGCTTAGATTCTAGTCTGTAACTTACTCCCAAGTGTCTGCTATTTGATATATAAACTTCCTGAGTCCTTCATTGAGATTCCAGTTTGTAATTCACTTCTGGTATTTGTTATAATCTCTCCCAACCCCTTGATTAGATTCCAGCCTGTAACTCACTCTGGGTATCTACGATTCAGTCAGATTTACACTGTCCTGGTGGCCATTATTATCCATTACGTATAAAACACGTTCAGAGTAACTTCTTCAATGGCCAAGTAAATAAACACATTGTCCGACACCTTGGCTCCTGAAATGGAAGCTTTAATTTTCCCAAGTGAGCTGTCTCTGTGTACAATTAAGCCTGTGCTACAATTAAAGATTCATCAGCCTGATATGTTGAATTTCCGATGGCTGGGTGGGACATTAACAATGACCTTGTCTGGTGATGAAGGCTACTGTGCAATATCTTCTAAATAAACATTACAGCGTGCAGCTTACATTACATTAATACCCCAATGATGTGCTTGTCTCTCACATGCTTGGTCTGATGCTTCTTGTGAAACCAATTTACTGATTAATCTTTTCAATTTAGGAGCTTGATCAGGACAAGTCATAGCTCATCTTCAGACCCTTCCTACGAGCGGAAATTTACTAATCAACCTCCACAACAATCCTGTTTTTAAGTCTCTCTCTTTCCTCCACACCATCATCATTCATAAAGCAAGCAAAATTTTATTCTTTTCATTTAGAAATTTTGAAAGTTTGCCTCCTTGATTAGCCTCATAATGAAAGTTCTTGTTGATATGTTCAAAGCCCCTCCCTAGCTACGTCTTGACAAAGCCTCCAGCCCTGCAACTAAAGAAAATTCCTTTTCTTCCTATTTGTTCTTGGGATGTGGGCATTGCTGACAGGGTCAGTGTTTATTGCCCTTGAGAAGGTAGTCCTGAGCTGCCTTCTTGAACCACTGTCATCCATGCCTGTGTGCAGTTTGCGCATTTTCCCTGTGTCTGCGTGGTTTTTCCCCAGGTGTTCCAGTTACCTCCCACAGTCCAAAGATGTGCAGGCGAGGTGGATTGGCCATGTTGAATCCTGGAGCTTCGGAGGATGAGGGGTGACCTTATAGAGGGATATGGATAGGTGGGGGAGTCCAGAACTAGAGGGCATAGGTTTAGGATGAGAAGGGAAAGATATAAAAGAGACCTGAGGGGCAATCTTTTCATGCAGAGGGTGGTACATATATGGAATGAGCTGCCAGAGGATGTGGTGGAGGATGGTGCAATTGCAACATTTAAAAGGCATCTGGATGGATATATGAATAGGAAGGGTTTGGAGGGATATGGGCCGGGTGGTGGGACTAGATTGAGTTGGGATATCTGGTCGGCATGGATGAGTTGGACCAATGGATCTGTTTCTGTGCTGTACATCTCTATGACTCTATGAATCTAAATGACCCACAATGCCCTTTGGGAGGGGATTCTAGGATTTGAATCCAGTGACACCACAATATGGTGCTTTGATTTAATTTATTACTATCATGTATATCAGGAAACAGTGAAAAGTCTTGTTTTGCATGCTATACAGGCAGATCGTACTATACAAGTGCATCAGGGTAGTAGAACAGAGCGCAGGGTACAATGTTACACCTGCAGAGATGGTGCAGAGAGAAATCACCATTAATATTTAACATGTCCATTCAAAAGTCTGATAACAGCCCAAATGAAGCTATTCTTGAATCTATTGATATATGCATTCAAACATTCATATCCTCTGCCCAAGAGAGTATAATATTGGTGAGGGTGGGCGGGGGTGGGACATCTTTGATTATGTTGGTTGCTTTCCCAAGGTGGTGGCGATAATGTATGATGCTAGAAAAAGCCCAGTGGGTCAGGCAGCATCTGAGGAGCAAGAGAGTTGACATTTCAGACATAACCCTTTATCAGGAGAGACAGTGGGAAGTTTAGACAGGAGTCAATGAATATAAGGCTAATTTGCATGATGGACTGTGTTCACAACTCTCTGTAACACCCTGCGGTGGAGGGAAGAGCCACTGCCATACCAAGCTGAGATGCATCTGGGTTGTGAATTGGGATGGTACTCACACCAATCAACCCCACCGCCCTGTGCCCCAACATTTCAACCACCCCCCCCACCACTCAGCCGAGGACATGGAGGTCCTGGGCCTCCTTCACCGCCGCTCCCTCACCACCCGATGCCTGGAGGAAGAACGCCTCATCTTCTGCCTCGGAAGACTTCAACCCCGGGGCATCAATGTGGACTTCACCAGTTTCCTCATTTCCCCTTCCCCCACCTCACCCCAGCTCCAAAATTCCAGCTCGGCACTGTCCTCATGACCTGTCCTACCTGTCTATCTTCCTTTCCACCTATCCACTCCGCCCTCCTCTCTGACCTATCACCTTCATCCCCACCCCCATTCACCCATTGTACGCTTTGCTACCCTCTCCCACCCTCCTCCCTGACCTATCACCTTCATCCCCACCCCCATTCACCTATTGTACTCTATGCTACTTTCTCCCCACCCCCACCCTCCTCTCATTTATCTCTCCACCCTTCAGGGTCTCTGCCTGTATTCCTGATAAAGGGCTTTTGCCCGAAACATCGATTTTCCTGCTCCTCGGATGCTGCCTGAACTGCTGTGCTTTCCCAGTACCACTCTAATCTAGAATCTGGTTTCCAGCATCTGCAGACCTTGTTTTTACCTAGATGGTTTTGGATGGGGTCTGGATTGTGAATTGGAATGGTAAGGTGGGGTCTGAATGTCAGTGGAGAGTAGGGTCAGGTTCATGAGTATGGTTCTGGAGTGGAGGTACTTGCTGAATGTGGGGGCAGTGTCAGGATGGTGCATGGGAGTGTGTTCTGGATGGTCAGTAGATTTGGGGTTTGAGTGGGGAATTGGTGTGGGTTGGCATAGTGTCTGACTGTGGGTGGTGTGAGTTTAGGAAGGGGAGTGAGGGTGAGGTCTGGATGGAGAGTGGGAGTGGGGGTGGGTGTGGATGGTGCCTTGATGGATTAGATTAGATTACTTACAGTGTGGAAACAGGCCCTTCGGCCCAACAAGTCCATACCGGCCCGCCGAAGTGCAACCCACCCATTCCCCTACATTTACCCCTTTACCTAACATTACGCAGACACGGGGAGAATGTGCAAACTCCACACAGTCAGTCGCCTGAGTCGGGAATTGAACCCGGGTCTCTGGCGCTGTGAGGCAGCAGTGCTAACCACTGTGCCTCCGTGCCGCCCACAGTGAAGAGTGGGGGTGGGTGTGGATGGCGTGGGGGTGGGGTGGGGTTGGATGGAGAGTGGTGGTGGGGGTGGATGGTGTGGGTGTGGATGGTGTGGGGGTGGGTCTGGATGGAGAGTGGGGGTGGGTGTGGATGGCGTGGGGGTGGGGTCTGGATGGAGAGTTGGGGTGGGTGTAGATGGTGTGTGAGGGTGGGGTCTGGATGGAGAGTGGGGGTGGGGGTGGATGGTGTGGGGGTGGGGTCTAGATGGAGAGTGGGGATGGGTGTGGATGGTGTGGGGTGCGGTCTGGATGGAGAGTGTGGATGGGTGTGGATGGTGTGGGGGTAGGTCTGGATGGAGAGTGGGGGTTGGGGTGGATGGTGTGAAGGTGGGGTCTGGATGGAGAGTGGGGGTGGGGGTGGATGGTGTGGGGGTGGGGTCTGGATGGAGAGTGGGGGTGGGTGTTGACAGGGTGTGGGGGTGGGTGTGGATAGTGTGTGTGAGTAGGGTCCAGATGGAGAATGGGGGTGGGTGGTGGATGGTGTATGGGGGGGTGGGGTCTGTTTGGAGAGTGGGGGTGGGCATGGATGGAGGAGGGTGGGGTTGGATGGAGAGTGGGGTGGGTGTGGATGGTGTGGGGGGTGGGGCCTGGATGGAGAGTGGGGGTGGGTGTGGATGCTGTGAGGGTGGGGTCTGGATGGAGAGTGGTGGTGGGTGTGGATGGTGTCGAGGTGGGGTCTGGATGGAGAGTGAGGGTGGGTGTGGGTGCTGTGTGTGGGTGGGGTCTGGATGGAGAGTGGGGGTGGGTGTGGGTGCTGTGTGTGGGTGGGGTCTGGATGGAGAGTGAGGGTGGGTGTGGATGGTGTGTGAGGGTGGGGTCTGGATGGAGAGTGGGGGTGGATGGTGTGGGGGTGGGGTCTGGATGGAGAGTGGAAGTTTTGGCTGGTCACAGACTGAGGCTGGTGGGAAAGTGGCGTGAAGTGTTGATGGTAGTGGTCGGGGTTGGTGTGACATTGAGATGAACTGGGGCATATTTACAGAATAAACGCTGTCAGTGATCACTCCTATTGCTCAACAATGACTGGGTAACATTCCTCAATACTGCTGTTTTGTGTTTGATATCTTGATGGCCAGACTTTTAAATTTTAGATGAAAGCAAAACATTGCAAACGTTCACACTGAGTGCCAGTAGATGTAGATTTACACTCACGAGAATCATTGTCCATTGTGGCAATGGAATGCGTCACAAAAAGCTAGCTCTCGTAAAACTGGTATTTTATTGTGGCTCTTTAATGCTTGTTACAAAAATAATAATTCTTTCTAATCACTTTTCTTTTGAAGGACTATTGATATAACTTGGGACCTAATTTTTGAGCGAGGATGTTCCTTGAATGAAGACGCTTTTGTGTTTTAATATGGGGGGACGCTAGGGAGCAATTAAAAACCAGGAATCTAATCAAGTGGCTTGTGTGCTTTAGTTTGTAGACAATGTGAGCCTTGAGGAACATGATTCACACAGCAGTAATGTTTTGCGCAAGTCAATGGTTCATCAGCTCTTTTGTTCATGATATTTACAAATTGTTTCTGTGTCACACCTTGTCCCACATTTATCCATTCAACCGTGACTTTTAACTACAATTTCAGCTCGAGACTGATGTTCCTCTTGCTTGGACCATCAGTAACATCATTTCAAATAGAAATGTACATCTCTGTAATTTGATTTTTGAGTGTCTGAGGTCTAAATGTACCCAAACTTTCTGAACGAGGAACAAGCTGAACGGATGTGAGGGGGAGGCATGGTTCAGGAAATGTGGGAATTCCTTTTAGTCTGTGATCTATTCAGAGTTAAGAAAATAACTTGTGCCTCGAGTTTTATGTTGCAGCCATCTGAGATGCTCTGGGTCAGCCTATTGTCAGCAATCCTTCTTATCAGTATTCATGTAAATCAGGTTAAACAACCACCAATCATCTCTCTCTCTCTAATGATACAGAAACCCTATGGTGACTTTAATTTGATTTAGAGTAGGTTATTCGTACAAAGTGGGATGGATTCTCAGCCAAAGACTTCAGCAGAAGAAGTTCGATTTCAATAAAATCGGTTTATTACATTGTGTTTAATAGTAATACAGTGCAGATTCCATCCAATATATATGATTGTCTTCGTATAGCATCAGGCTTAACTTAAGAGAGAATTCACATTCCTGCTGTTAAAATTTCTCACACCTTGAAAGGGTTTAGAAAATATTTAGTCATACAGTCATAAAGATGTACAGCATGGTCCAGCTCATCCGTGCAGACCAGATATCCCAACCCAATCTAGTCCCACCTGCCAGCACCAGGCCCATATCTCTCCAAACCCTTCCTATTCATATACCCATCCAGATGCCTTTTAAATGTTGCAATTGTACCAGCCTCCACCACTTCCTCTGGCAGCTCATTCCACACTCACACTCCACCCTCTGCGTGAAAAAATTGCTCCTTCGGTCCCTTTTAATTCTTTCCTCTCTCACCCTTGACCTAAGTCCTCTAGTTCTGGACTCCTCTACCCAGGAAAAGACCTTGTCTATTTATCCTATCCATGGCCCTCATGATTTTATAAACCTCTGAAAGGTCACCCCTCAGCCTCCGACGCTCCAGGGAAAACAGCCCCAGCCTGTTCAGTCTCAGCCTGTAGCTCAAATCCTCTAACCCTGGCAATATCCTTGTAAATCGTTTCTGAACCCTTTCAAGTTTCACAACATCCTTCCAGTAGGAGAGAGACCAGAATTGCACACAATATTCCAAAAGTGGCCTAACGAATAGCTTGTACAGCCGCAACATGGCCTCCCAATTCCCAATGCATTGACCAATAAAGGAAAGCATACCAAACGGCTTCTTCACTATCCTATCCACCCTCACCTCTACTTTCAAGGAGCTATGAACCTGCACTCCAAGGTCTCTTTATTCAGCAACACTCCCCAGGACCTTACCATTAAATGTATAATTCATGTCAAGATTTGCTTTTCCAAAATGCAGCACCTCACATTTACCTAAATTAAACTCCACCTGCCACTCCTCAGCCCATTGCCAGGGTTGGAGTGTTTGAACTACAAGGCAAGGCCAAATAGGCTAGAGCTGCTTTCTCTGGAGCATTGGAGGGTGACAGGTGACCTTATACCCCTATGGATCGGGTAAATAGCTAAACTCTTTTCCCTGGGTAGGGAAGTCCAGAACTAGAGCGCTAGATTTAGGGTGAGAGGGGAAAGATTTAAAAGGGACCTAGGGGGAAAGGTTTTCACGCAGAGGGTGGTGTGTGTATGGAATGAGCTGCCAGAGGAAATCATGGAAACTGGTACAATTACAACATTTTAAAGGCACCTTGATGGATATATGAATAGGAAGGGTTTGGAGGTATATGGGCCAAGTGCTGGCAAATGGGACTAGATTAATGTAGGATATCTGGTTGGCATGGATGAGTTGGACTGAAGGATCTGTTTTGGTGCTGTACATCTTTATCATGCTCTGACACTGACTAAGCAAGAAACACAGAATCAGCTTAGACTTCTCCCTTTATATCCTGATGGATGGTGCTGAAAGAGTCATGGCTGATCCATCGAGCTCAACACTGTATTCTTTCCCCCACCCCCACCCCTCATATCTCTTGATCCCTTGAGCTATATCTACCTCCTTCTTGAAAACACATTATGGCCTCAACCATTTACTATGTTAGTGAATTCCTCAGGTTTACCACTCTTGGGTGAAGAAATCACTCCTCTTCTCAATCCTAAAAGGTTTACCTTGATTCTAGACTCCTCCATCATTGGGAATATCACTCCTGTATCTAATCTGTCTAGTCCTACTAGAATTTAGTAGGTTTCTGTGAGATCCCCCTTCTAAACTCCTCATACATCGGTCTTGCAATCCCAGAAACCAATCTGGTAAACCTTTACTGCACTCCCTCTGTCCAGGAAACCAAAACTGCACACAGTATTCCAGGTGTGGTCTCACCAAGGCCCTGTATAGTTGCAGCACGATATCTGGTGCACCAGGATAATCCAGATCTCCTTGAACATTCCTCTCTCTCAAATCACAGCCACTCAAACAATACTCTGCCTTCCTATTTTTGCTACCAAAGTGGATAACCTCACATTTTTCCAAATTATATTGCATCTACCGTTCATTTGCCCACTCAGTCAGCCTGTCTAAATCACACTGCGACATTTCTGCATTGTCCTCATAGCTCACCCGCACCGATGTCACACCCCCCCCTCCCCCCCCCACACCACACACACACACACACACACACACACACACAGCTTTGTGTTGTTTAATCCTTTCAGTTACTAACCTGCTTCATACAACACGTTTCACGAACTCTGGATGTCCTGGAGTTAATGTTAATATTCAACCATCTGTCAAGTCTCTCAGTCAGACTCCTGCTCATAATTCTCACCCAGGTATCTGCATAACAGACATCCAGCCCCCTTGATCAACCCGTACAGCAACACACTGCAAACATTTATTGCATTTGAAGTAATCCTCTGTCAAGGATTCTAGTTCAATGTCAATGAAATTGAGGGACTGGACAACACAAAGGGTTAAGTTAGAAAAGGATAGAAGGGACATTGACACTGACAGGAGACTCAATAATCAGAAGCTGCAGCTTTCAGACAATCAGAAGGAGATGAGAGTTTATTTTTAAGAGACAGAGTTACAATCTGGAATGCACTTAAATGACAATGGAAGCAGATTCAACAGTAACTTTCTCAAACAGAATTGGACAAATGAATGTTGCTGATAAAAAGGATGTATTTTGCTAAAGCCTTTTCTCATCAGGACAATTTTCAAGAACACCATTATAGAGTGAACAACATATGAGTGCTAATTGTTTACCAAGTGAACACTGATTGATAGATTGGTTACTATGGATACCTAAACAGGAACTGTTTTCAGGGCAATGGGGAAAGAGCAGGAGGAGTGGGGGTAATTGGATAGATTCTTCAAGGGGCTGGCACTGAACGAATGGGCCAAATGGCTACTATTTATGCTCTATACACCTGTCTTTTGATTGGCTTCAAAGATCATAGAATCCCTACAGTGCAGATGGAGGCCATTTGGCCCATCATGTCTGCACTAACTGTCTGAAGAGTGTCTCACCCAGACCCACACCTCTATCCTACCTTATTCCTGTAACCCTGCACTTCCCATGGCCAACCCATCCCTGGGCACTATGTATAATTTCCCATGGCCAATCCACCTGACCTGCCCACCTTCGGGAGGAAACTAAAGCACCCAGAGGAAACCCACGCAGACACAGGGAGAATGTGCAAACTCCACACAGACAGTCACCCGAGGCTGGAATCGAACACGGGTCCCTCACGCTGTGAAGCAGCAGTGCTCATCACTGAGCCACCGTGCCACCCCAAGAGGCCGGCCAATCTCCACTCTCAGGATTGTAGGCGACAGTGAAAGGTTGTGGGTGGCACGGTGGCACAGTGGTTAGCACTGCTGCCTCACAGCGCCTGAGACCTGGGTTCAATTCCCGACTCAGGCGACTGACTGTGTGGAGTTTGCACATTCTCCCCGTGTCTGCGTGGGTTTCCTCCGGGTGCTCCGGTTTCCTCCCACAGTCCAAAGATGTGCGGGCCAGGTGAATTGGCCATGCTAAATTGCCCGTAGTGTTAGGTAAGGGGTAAATGTAGGGGTAAGGGTGGGTTGTGCTTCGGCGGGTCGGTGTGGACTTGATGGGCCGAAGGGCCTGTTTCCACACTGTAAGTAATCTAATCTAATCTAAAAAGTAATCTAATCTAATCTAGTCTCTGTGCAGGGAGGCTACTGCTTTTTGCAGGTCTTGTACTCTCTTAAACATATCACCTATTTGATTAATTAATCAATGACTTTAATGGGTGGGCCCCAGCAGAACAGGTGGTAGTGGCCAAGAAAGGGCAGTGTATGACCCTGGGTCTGCTGTTTTTAGCCCAGTTTGAGTCATGTCCTGCAGTAGCCTGTAGCATGTAGCCTATAGTGGGTACAGATGGGCTCATTAAGGATCGAAATAGCACCATTTATATTTAGACAAAAGCCACAGGATCCCTTGACAAGCAATAATTTACACAAATTAATGTTTAACTAACAGATTTAGAAGGATGTTGCCGGGACTGGAGGGTTTGAGCTATAGGAAGAGACTGAATAGGCTAGGGCTTTCTCTCCTGATGCATCAGAGACTAAACTTTATAGAAATTTATAAAATCATGAGGGGCATGGTGAGGGTAAATAGACGAGGTCTTTTAAAACTAAGGGACATAGATTTAAGGTGAGAGGGGAAAGATTTACAAAGGACCTAAAGGGCAACTTTTTCACAGAGGATGGTGCATATAAGGAATGAGCTGCCAGAGAAAGTGATGGAGGCTGGTACAATTACAGCATTTAAAAGGCATCTGGATGGGTATATGAATAGGAAGGGTTTGGAGAGATATGGGCCAAGTGCTGGCAAATAGAACTGAGTCAGATTGAGATGTCTGATCAGGTGGACAAGGTTAAAAAGTTTTACCTGCACATCCACCAATGTCATTTATTGTATCCATTGCTCCCGATGTGGACTCCTGTACATGGGGGAGACTGGACGTCTCCTCACAGAGCGCATTAGGGGAACATCTCCGGGACACCCACACCAATCAACCCCACCACCCTGTGGCTCAACATTTCAACTCCCCCTCTCACTCTGCCAAGGACATGGAGGTCCTGGGCCTCCTTCACCGCCGCTCCCTCACCACCCAACGCCTGGAGGAAGAACGCCTCATCTTCCGCCTCGGAACACTTCAACCCCAGGGCATCAATGTGGACTTGAACAGTTTCCTCATTTCCCCTTCCCCCACCTCACCCCAGTTCCAACCTTTCAGCTCAGCATCGCCCTCGTGACCTGTCCTACTTGCCTATCTTCCTTTCCACCTATCCACTCCACCCTCCTCTCTAACCTATCACCTCCATCCCCACCCCCATTCACCTATTGTACTCTGTGCTATTTTCTCCCCGCCCCCACCCTCCTCTCAGTTATCTGCAGGCACCCTGCCTCAATTCCTGATGAAGGACTTTTGCCCGAAACATCGATTTTCCTGCTCCTCAGATGCTGCCTGAACTGCTGTGCTTTTCCAGCACCTCTCTAATCTAGAATTTGATCAGGTGGTCAAGATGAACCGAAGGGTCTGTTTCCGTGCTGTACGACTCTGTTGTGACTCTGTAAACAGGGAGCTGAAATTGTGTTGCTGGTTAAAGCACAGCAGGTCAGGTAGCATCCAAGGAACAGGAAATTCGACGTTTCGGGCCAGAGCCCTTCATCAGGAGCCCGAAACGTCGAATTTCCTGTTCCTTGGATGCTGCCTGACCTGCTGCGCTTTAACCAGCAACACATTTTCAGCTCTGATCTCCAGCATCTGCAGACCTCACTTTTTACTGTAAACGGGGAGAGAAAGAAGAAAGATTTGGGGGGAGGGGGAGCTGTAGTTACATGTTATTTTTGTCATACAGTAACCAATGGTTTATTCACCCACAAAAGGATGAAGAGGGCAATTGCTATTCCCCTCCCTAGCTCCGTCCCTTGTATCCTGCAGTTTCACATTTCAGAATTTGAAAGTGTAAGGTAGGTTGAAAGACGTGTTTTTAGCTTCGTGGAGGTTCTAAAGTGTCAGATGGAGCAAAGACCTTGGGCGGGGTGAAGCTGAAGGGGGAGGTGGACAGCTCCCTCGGCAACCCAATAAAAATCGAAACAATAACGCGAGGCTGTTCGGAGACTATCAGGAGAGATTATTAAACAAAGCCAGCACCTCAAATAACCTCAAGGTGGAATCTGCCTGAAAGTGAAAATTATAGTGGGTGGCACGGTGGCACAGTGGTTAGCACTGCTGCCTCACAGCGCCTGAGACCCGGGTTCAGTTCCTGACTCAGGCGACTGACTGTGTGGAGTTTGCACGTTCTCCCCGTGTCTGTGTGGGTTTCCTCCGGGTGCTCCGGTTTCCGCTCCGGTTTCCTCCCACAGTCCAAAGATGTGCGGGTCAGGTGAATTGGCCACGCTAAATTGCCTGTAGTGTTAGGTAAGGGGTAAATGTAGGGGTATGGGTGGGTTGCGCTTCGGTGGGTCGGTGTGGACTTGTTGGGCCGAAGGGCCTGTTTCCACACTGTAAGTAATCTAATATTCAGTCACGGCTCAGCACTGAATCGTGGTGAAAACAAAGTTCCTTCCTCCTTCTAGTGCCCAGGTGGATGCCAATGGTCCATTCCGGTAAATTTCTTTGTTAAGACTCTGGCGGGATTGATACAACTGAGTGGTTTGCTAGGCCTTTCGAGGGAGCAGTTAAGAGTCAGCTATATCAGTTTGGGTCTGGAGCCATACGTAGGCCAGATCAAAGATGGATAGCAGATTTCCTTCCCTAAAAGACATTAGTAAACCACATAGGTTTTTACAATAACCAGCAATGGATTCACAATGACCTCTTGTTTCCAGGTAGTTATTGAATTCAAATTCCACCATCTGCCATGGCAAGAATTGGTACCCAGGTCCTCAGAACATCAGCTGAGTTTCTGAATTAATAGTCTAGCGAGACTAGTCTCACAAGAGACCATCATGTCTCTTAGACATAAACTAACTAGCTATTAAGTACTGTGTAATAAACCTTTACTGTTTACCAAGATTGACGCTCATTTCCACTAAAGACTAAAAATTGAATTGAATTGAATTAGCTTTATTGTCACATGGACTCAAGTGCTGAGTACAGTAAAAAGTCACCACTTACACTGCCATCTTGGGTAGAAATGTACCTAGATACAATCCTAGTGTGGGCATGGTTCCCACTGCTATCAGTAGCTGATACAAATACAAACTACAGCAGAAAGTTTGGTGGCAGTGAATCAACCCTAGCTATCTTGCATGACTTGGGTGAACAGGACAGAACATATATGGATTCTTAGGCGAAAGTGAGGACTGCAGTTGCTGGAGATTAAAATTGAGAGTGTAGTGATGGAAAAGCACAGTTGGTCAGGCAGCAGCCGAGGCAGGAGAATTGATGTTTCAGGCAAAAGCCCTTCATCAGGCATCCTGTAATATGGACTCCTAATCTAGAGACTCAGGTAACACACTGGGATCTCAGTTCAAATCCAGCCACAGCAGATCGTGGAATTTGGATTCAATAAAAATCTGGAGTTAAGGGTCTAATAATACCTCAAAACCATTGTCAATTGTTGGGAAAAATCCATCTGGTTCACTAATGTCCTTGAGGGAAAGAAACTGCCAACCTTACCTGGTCTGGTTGACATGTGACTCCAGACCCACAGCAATATGGGTGACTCTTAACTGCCCTCTGGGCAATTAGGGATGGGCAATAAATGCTGGCCTAGCCAGCGATGCCCTCATTGGGTGAATGAATAATATGAAAAATAAAATGGTGGCAGCAGTAAACAACAGGACTTCACATAAAACATACTCCAGTCCCCAGGAAGCATGGGTCTACATTTCTGTACTGCCTTTCAGCATCTTATTCCAATGTGCTTACTATAACCAATGAAGCATTTAACATAATAAATTCTTGTTTCCAACAGAATTTACAGTTACAATACGGGAGCAGCTGCACCACATTACATACAGAAAGCTCCAAAAGACAGCAAGTCTGACAATGACCAGATTACCAGTTTAGTTTGTTCCTGACGAATAGCAAACTACTGCA
This sequence comes from Hemiscyllium ocellatum, assembly GCF_020745735.1. NCBI lineage: Eukaryota > Metazoa > Chordata > Chondrichthyes > Orectolobiformes > Hemiscylliidae > Hemiscyllium > Hemiscyllium ocellatum. Next base: position 9,055,642 of record NC_083407.1, on the reverse strand, counting down.
GATGCTGGGAAAGCAAACACCTACAAGGCTGGAGAACCTCAGCAGGTCTGGTAGCCTCTGTGGAGAGTGAAACAGAATTAACGTTTCTGAAACAACTCTCCTTCAGAACTGAACTGAGCTTTTTGTGTCATTGGTTTTTAAGACCAATCATTGTCCAGGGATAGAACTTCCCCACTTTTTAATCAACTCGTGGCCCTGAGACCTTTTACATCCATGAAAGATAGCATACAGGGGGTCGCTTTTGAAGGTTACTTCCATAAGATGATAGGTTGTACAGTGTGACCCAGCTCCAACCTCAGAGTTGTGAACAAACAGCAGGGTATATAGGGGAAAGGTGAGGAGTACACGGAGGAGAAGATAAGCAATGGAAGGGAAGTCCCTGTCAGGGATAGTTGGGGAGTTGCTGGAAATCAATCCAAGTCAGTCTCAACCAAAGCAATAAGGTGAAGTAAAAATTAAGGTATCGGGAAATTGGAGCCGTTCTGTTCAATTTAGTACAAGAGTAAATTAGCTCTCATAATTTAGCTTTGCAAGGCAGCAGTAAGAATAAATTAAATCTGCATTTACCACAAGCTATATCCAACAAGTGGACCATCATTTCTGTAAGTGTAGCCACAAACAGTTTCAAATTCACTGCTTTATTATCGAGTAGAAGGACAGGCGATTTTAAAAGCTGCTTAGGGAATTGAATTGATTACAAGCCAGAGCCAATCTGGCTGGGCAAAGTCAGAGGACGAGTTATCAGCAGGTAAAACAGCAGAGGAATCTATATTGATGGCTCTTCATTTATAAATTACAAGGAGAGAATTGTTGGGTTGCAATAAGTGGACATAAACTAATGGGCATAAACAGAGGCTGTTAGCTGGCATTGGAGCAGTTGATATCCTGTTGCTTATAAAAGGAGTGTTTTGTTGTGACAGTGAGAGACACAGTCTCGAGGCTGTGTCACTTATTCAATGCTAGATGAGGCTGGTGGAGTAGCTTTGAGCATAGTTATCAGTCTTTCCACAAGTTGTGAGCTTCAAGGCATATTACCGAACGGAATCATAGAACAGTACAGCATAGGAACAGGCCCTTCGGCCCACGATGTGATGCCAAATTAAACTAATCCCTTCTGCCTGCCCATGGTCCATAGCCCTCCATTTCTTGCTTATTGATGTGCTTATCAAAAAGCCCCTTAAACATCCCTATCATTCTGAGAAAGGATCACCAGACCCCAATACGTTAACTCTGATTCCTCTGCACAGGTGCTGCCAGACCTGCTGAGCTTTTCCAGCAACTTCTGGTTTTGTCTCTATTGTATCTGCCTCCACCACCACCCCTGGCAGTGTGTTCCACGCTCCTCCTACTCTCTGTGTAAAACACATGCCCCTCACATCTCCTTTGAACTTTCCCGGTCTCATCTTAAATGCATGCTCCTTAGTAATAGACATTTCAACTCTGGGAAAAAGATTCTGACCGTCAACCCTATCCATGCATCTCATAATTTTATAGACTTTTATCAAGTCTCCCCTCAGCCTCTATCACTCCAGAGAAAACAGCCTCAGTTTGTCCAACCTCTCCTTATAGCTCATATCCCCTAATCCAGGCAGCATCCTGGTAAAACTCTCTGCACCTTTTCCAAAGCCCCCACATCCTTCCTGTAATGTAGTGATCAGAACTGAATACAATACTCTAAGTGCGGCTCAAGCAAAGTTTTATAAAGCTGCAACATGACATCCTGACTCTTGTATTCCTGATGAAGGGCTTATGCCTGAAATGTTGATTCTCCTGCTCCTCGGATGCTGCCTGACCTGCTGTGCTTTTCCAGCACCACACTCTCCATTCTGATCTCCAACATCTGCAGTCCTCACTTTCTCCCCTTGCATTCCATGCCCCAACCAATAAAGGCAAACATGCCACACGCCTTCTTTTCCAACCGATTTACTTGAGTGGCCTCTTTCAGGAAGTGTGGCCACTTTCAGGGGGGAGTTTCTGTTTTTATTCTGCAGCAGGTAATAGAGAAGGTAAATTGGAATTTTGACATTTACTACTAAAAGAATGGAGTATAAACATAGGGAGGTGTTGCTGCAACTATACAAGGCATTAGTGAGAATGTACTGTGTACAATTTTAACCCCCTTACTTGAAAGGAAATGGTTGCATTGCAGGTAGTTCAGAGGAGGCTCACTGGATTGATTCTGGAGATAAGGGGCTTGTCTTATGAAGAAAGGTTGAATTGTTTAGGCCGATACACTCTAGAGTTTAGAAGAATGCGAGAAGATCTAATTGAGGTCCATAAGATTCTTAGACACTGGCAAAGTCAGTGTGGAGCAGATAATATAGAGTAATCTAGAACAAGAGGGCATGGTTTTGGATAAGGAATGGACAATTTAAAACAGAAACAAGGAGGAATGACTTTAGATTAGATTAGATTAGATTACTTACAGTGTGGAAACAGGCCCTTTGGCCCAACAAGTCCACACCGACCCGCCGAAGCACAACCCACCCATACCCCTACATTTACCCCTTACCTAACACTACGGGCAATTTAGCATGGCCAATTCACCTGACCCGCACATCTTTGGACTGTGGGAGGAAACCGGAGCACCCGGAGGAAACCCACGCAGACACGGGGAGAACGTGCAAACTCCACACAGTCAGTCACCTGAGTCAGGAATTGAACCCGGGTCTGAGGCGCTGTGAGGCAGCAGTGCTAACCACTTCTCTGAAAGGATCGCAAATCCATGGAATTGACTCCCCCAGATGCTGGGGCCTTGACTAAATGTATGGAGGAGATAGATTTTTAATTAGAAATGGGTTGGAGCAGACAGGAAAGTGGAGTCGAGGCTGAGATGAGATCGTTTCAAATGGTGAGCAAGCCTGAGGGGCTGAATTCGACTGAAGGGTCTGTTTCTGTGCTGTACATCTCTATGACTAGATTAGATTCCCTATAGTGTAGAAACAGGCCCTTTGGCCCAACAAGTCCATACCTACCTTCCGAAGAGTAACCCACCCAGACCCATTTCCCTCTGACTAATGTACCTACTACTATGGGCAATTTAGCATGGCCAATTCACCTGCTCAGCACATCTTTGGACTATGGGAGGAAACCAGAGCAAACCCATGCAGACACAGGGAGAATATGCAAACTCCACACAGACAGTCGCCCGAGGCTGGAATCGAACCTGGCTCCCTGGTGCTGTGAGGCAACATTGCTAACCACTGAGCCACCATGCCACCCTAAATGCCCCTGCTTCTAGTTCTTATGTTAATATCCCTAACTGACCTTGAACTCAGTGCCTTGTGAGGCCATTTCAGGGTCAACTATAGTCTAGACTGTGCAGCCGTGATTGATTGGTTTAGACAATGGATGCAAAATTCCTGGCTGTTATCAGACTTGTGAATGGATCTCTCATACATTAGAGTTGATCTTTCTCTACCCCTTCTCTGTAGCTGTGACACTATATGCTGTATTCTGTTCTATTACCCTATTGTACTTATCCAAGGTACGATTCGTCTGGACAGCATGCAAAACAGTACTTCTCACTGTATCTCGGTACATGTGACAATAATTAATCAAATCAAATAAACAATGGTACATTAGTTCTACATTCTCTGTTAAGAGGAAATATCCATTCCACATGCACCTCAAGATCTTGTTGGTTTCAATCAGAAGCATAACATCTTATGTTAATGTTCAATTCCTCCCATAATAAAGGATAGCATCCCATTCGTCTTCCTGATTACATGCTCTACCTGCATACTAATGATTGTGACTCATTCACTTGGGCACCTGGATCTCTCTACATTGCAGTATTCTGCAGTCATTCTCTGTTTAAATCTCCATTCCTAGTCAATATCCTGCAAACTAAACTTTGCAACCACACTTGACAACATACTTCATTAGTTATTAATTATCCCAAGGTCATGAAAACTATTTACATAAATGCTCTTTCTTTATCTTTGTGATTAAAAAGGAGAGAGTACTTTTATGAGAGGAAGTGGTGTATTCAGGTACAGTTAGAATATGTAAAAGACATTCGGGCAGATACATGAATCAGAAAAGTTTAGAGGGATATGGACCAAACAGAGGCAAATGGGACGAGATTAGTTTGAGAAATGTGGTCAGTATAGGACAGTTGGACCAAATGGTCTATTTCCATGCGTATGGCTCTATGACTTATGGGAAAATATAGAGCTGAAAATGTGTTGCTGGAAAAGCACAGCAGGCCAGGCAGCATCCAAGGAGCAGGAGAGTCGACATTTCGGGCATGAACCCTTCTTCAAGCTCATGCCCGAAACATCGACTCTCCTGCTCCTTGGATGCTGCCTGACCTGCTGCGCTTTTCCAGCAACACATTTTCAGCTCTGATCTCCAGCATCTGCAGTCCTCACTTTCTCCTAGGAAAATATAGAGGACCTGACCGGATAGTTGAAAGTGGAATTTAATCCTGCAAAGTGTGAGGTGATGCAGTTTGGTTGGACCAACCAGGTAAGGGAGGACATGTTGAGTGGTAGGACCCTAGGAAGTACAGGGGATCAGAGGGACCTTGGTGTGCATGTTCGTAGATCCTTAAAACAGCAGGGCAAGTAGACGAGGTGGTTAAGAAGATATGTGGGATATGTGCCTTTATTAATCATGACATTGAATACAAGAGAAGAGAGGTTATGATGGAGCTGAATATAACATTAGTTCGGCCACAGCTGGAGTACAGTGTGCAGTTCTGATCACTGCACTATCGGAGGATGTGATTGCACTGGAGGGGGTGCAGAGGAGATTCACTAGGATGGACTGAAAACAACAAATGCAGGAGATCACAGCGTATCAGGCAGCATCCATGGAGAGAGAGCAAGCTAACGTTTCAAGTCTAATGACTCTTCATCAGAGCTGAAGTGAAGTGTGGAGGGGACAGCATTTATACGATAGTTTGGGGTGGGAGGATGTGGTGTTAGTGAGTGTAGGGTGCTGGTGAAGAAAAGATGCTGATAGTTCAGATTAAGTGATGGGAATGTGAGAACGGTAGAACATTGGTTTGTCTCCTGCCAGACTGGGAAGGTCATATGAGGAACGGCTAAGGATCCTGGGATTGTATTCATTGAAGTTTAGAAGATTAAGGGGAGATTTAATAGAAACTTACAAGATAATACATGGCTTGGAAAGGGTGGACGCTAGGAAATTTTTTCCATCAGGCGAGGAGACTAGGACCCGTGGACACAGCCTTAAAATTAGAGGGGGTAAATTCATAACAGAAATGCAGAGACATTTCTTCACCCAGAGAGTGGTGGCCTGTGGAATTCATTGCCGCAGAGCGCAGTGGAGGCCGGGACGCTAAATATCTTCAAGGCAGAGATTGATAGATTCTTGATGTCACGAGGAATTAATGGCTAAGGGGAGAATGTGGGTAAGTGGAGTTGAAATGCCCATCAGCCATGATCGAATGGCGGAGTGGACTCGATGGGCCGAATGGCCTTACTTCCACTTCTATGTCTTATGGTCTTTTGGACAGTAATTGGGATGGGGGGAGGGGAGAGAGGACATGATAACAAGCTAAAAGAGAGGGAAGAAATGTTCACAATCTGAAGACGTTGAGCTCAATATTAAGCTCCAGAGGCTGTAAAGTGCCTCATCTGAAGATGTGATGTTGTTCCTCCAGTTTGTGCTGTGATTCCTGATGAAGGGTTTATGCCCAAACCGTCGATTCTCCTGCTCCTCGGATGCTGCCAGACCTGCTGTGCTTTTCCAGCACCACACTCTCGACTCTGATCTCCAGCATCTGCAGTCCTCACTTTCACCTAATCACAGTTGGTGGGAAACCGTGACCATGGAAGAAACAAGCCATGTTGGAAGCATTGGTTTGGAAGGTGGTATCATCTGAACAGATACAATGTAGGTGAAGGAACTGGGAGAATGGAATGGGATCCTTGCAATATGTGGGGTGTGACGAGTTGTAGTGAGGGTAGCTCTGGGAGTCTGTGGCTTTGTAATGGATGGCAGTGGACAGATTATTCCCCGAAATGGAGACAGAGAGGTTCAAGGAAAGGAAGGGACCCCTACCTTCCCATAGCAGGTCATGTTAACACAGCGTCCTGCTCACATGTCCTACGTGTCTGTCCTCGGCACGTTGCAGTGTTCCAGGGAATCACAGCGCAAACCGGAGGAACAGCATCACATCTTCAGATGAGGCATTTTAGAGCCTTCTAGAGCTTAATACTGACTTCAACACCTTCAATAGTGAACAATTTCTTCTCTTTCTTTTAACTTTGATGTGGAGATGCTGGTATTGGACTGGGGGGGGGGGGGACAAAGTTAAAAATCACACAACATCAGGTTATAGTTCAACAGCTTTATTTGGAAGTACAAGCTTTTTGGAGCACTGTTCCTTCACCCAGTAACTAGCTACCTGATGAAGGAGCAGTGGTCCAAAAACTTGTACTTTCAAATAAAGCTGTTGGACTATAACCTGTTGTTGTGTGATTTTTAACTTTCTTTTACCTTGTCATCATGTCCTCCTCTCCACCCCATCTCGGTTACCGTCCTTTCAAGTCTGGCAGGAGACACCCCAGTGTTCTGCCATTCTCACATTCCCATCACTTATTCTGAACTATCAGAGGTGTACAAAGGAGCATTGACAGGATAGATAGGGAGAAACCTTTGTCTTCACTAAGAAAAGCCACAAAGGTCACAGTTTTACCGTAACAGGATGGAGCGGATTTGAGGAACATATTTTATACCCAAAACAGTTGTGGGTATCTGAAACTCACTGTCTACAAGTGCAGGAACCCTCAAGACATTTAACAACCATTTAGGTGAGCACTTGAAGCCTCATTGTATCCAAGGTAATGTGCTAAAAACTGGAATTAAGATTAGAATAGGTGCATGATTGATGACCAGCATGGGTATGATGGAGCAAAGGGTCTCTGTCCATGCTCTAAAATCTCAGTGACTCACCTAGTCTTTTGTCCTAAAGTCTAGTCCTGAAGACAGGTTACACCTGAAACATTGACTTATAGAGTCATAGAGTCATAGTGATGCGCAGCACAGAAATAGACCCTTTGGTTCAACTCATCCATGCCGACCAGATTTCCAACCCAATCTAGTCCCACCTGCCAGCACCCGGCCCATACCTCTCCAAACCCTTCCAAAACCATCCAGATGCTTTTTAAGTGTTTTAATTGTACCATCCTCCACCACTTCCTCTGGCAGCTCATTCCATACACGTATCTCCCTCTGTGTGAAAAAGTCGGTTCTTAGGTCTCTTTTATCTTTCCCCTGTCACCCTAAAAATATGCCCTCTCATTCTGGACTCCCCTACTCAGGGAAAAGACTTTGTCTATTTATCCTATCCGCAGTTAAAAATCACACAACACCAGGTTATCGTCCAACAGGTTTAATTGGAAGCACGGGCTTTCGGAGCGCTGCTCCTTCATCAGGTGGTTGTGGACTCATTTGGTATGCTTTCCTTTATTGGTCAGAGTATTGAGTACAGGAGTTGGGAGGTCATGGTGTGGCTGTACAGGACATTGGTTAGGTCACTATTGGAATATTGCGTGCAATTTTGGTCTCCTGCCTATTGGAAAGATGTTGTGAAACTTGAAAGACTCCACAAGCACCTAATGAAGGAGCAGTGCTCTGAAAGCATGTGCTTCCAATTAAACCTGTTGGACTATAACCTGGTGTTATGTGATTTTTAACTTTGTACACCCCAGTCCAACACTGGCATCTCCAAATCATATCCTATCCCATGTCCCTCATGATTTTATAAACCTCTATAAGGTCACTCCTCAGCCTCCAATGGTCCAGAGAAAACAGCCCTAGCCTATTCAATCTCTCCCTGTAGCTCAAATCCTCCAACCCTGGCAGCATCCTTGTAAATCTTTTCAGAACCCTTTCAAGTTTCACAACATCTTTCTGATAGGAAGGAGACCAGAATTGCACACAGTATTCCAAGAGTGGCCTAACCAATGTCCTGTACAGCTGCAACATAACCTCCCAACTCCTATACTCAATATTCTGACCAATAAACATCTTTTTTCATTATCCTATCTATCTGTGACTCCACTTTCAAGGAGCTATGAACCTGCACTCCAAGGTCTCTGATCAGCAATACTCCCTAGGACCTTACCATTAAGTGTATAATTCCTGCTAAGATTTGCTTTCCCAAAATGCAGCATCTCACATTTATCTAAATTAAACTTCATCTGCCACTTCTCAGCCCATTGGCACATTTGGTTCAACTCACCCATTGTACATCCCGTTGTAATTTGAGGTAACCTTCTTCACTGTCCACTACACCTCAAATTTTGATGTCATCTGCAAACTTACTAACTGTACCTCTTATGCTCGCATCCACCTCCTGATGGATGTGTCCTTGCACGTCTTCTAATCTTTTGGCAACAGTTTTCCCGCTGTTGGACAGACCCTACTCAGTGAACATTGGATGTCTCATTTCCAACTTCGGAAGAGTAGTGGCTCAGGCTTGGTGATGTGTGCAATTTGCCATAAAAACTATAACCCTACCGCATCAGCCTGTCCAAAATCACTTGTACAGCCAAAATACTGAAGTGTGGCCATCATTGTAACATAGCAAATGCGGTTGCCAATTTGTACGCAGTATGTTCCCACAAACTGGTAATGTGGCAGTTGGGGAGATGATGGCCTAGCAGTATTATTGCTGGACTATTAGTCCAGAGACCCAGGCAATGTTCTGGGGATCTGGGTTTGAATCCTGCCATGGCAGATGGCGGAATTTGAATTCAATAAAAATCCTGGAATTAGGTGTCTGGTGATGACCATGAATCCATTGGTAATTGTCAGAAAAACCCATCTGGTTCACGGATGTACTTTAGGGAAGGAATCTGCCATCATTACTTGGCTTGGCCTACATGTGACTCCAGACCCACAGCAATGTGGTTGACTCTTAACTGCCCTTTGCCCTCGCCAACAATGCCCCCATCCTATGAGCAAATAGAATTGCCTGATTTTGAAATGTCAGGAAGCTAGAGAAAAATAGTCTGAGAGTAGTCAATACACTCTCTCCATGAAGGAAGGTGTGTTGGTTTTCTTTCTCAATGATTGATTTGGAAGCCTGGAGATTATCTGCTGCTGTCTCACCTCGACATTTGGCTCTGCATTTCCCAGAATCCCTTGCTTTGGCTGCATACCCTCCTTGAGCTCTCTACCCTCCTGGATCCTCCCAATCGCTTACACCCTCCTCAATGGTCAATGCACAGACCCGCACCCCCAAACCCCTGTCACCCAACCCTGACCTCTGACCGACCTCAATAAGCAGCCCAAGAAGTGACTGAACAGAGCCCTGACCACTGTCCTTGGAGTTCCCAGGTGACCCCTTGACTGCAGCTGCTGGCCTCACAGAACTGAACACTGCCCAGTCCCCGGAACTGTACTTGGACATGTCCCCACTGGGACCAGTTTAAGGGGTGACAGCCTATGCCCAGGCCCTTGATTGTGTGTGGACTGTACCCATGACTGACTGTCCCAGGAGTCTCTGACCAATAGTGACCACCTCCCCCCCCACAATCTCTTGACTGACTGATGACTTACCCCCATTCACTTCCTGATATGGCCATGTGGTTGAACATACGCATGGTGTTTTTGCAGTACGGGGGGGCTATATGTCCTTGTGGGCCACGTACTGATGGATAGGAAAGGTTTTAAAAGGTTTAGAAGGATATGGGCCAAATGCAGGGAAGTGGGGTTTGTGTGGATGGACATGTTTGGTCAGCATGGACCAGTTTGGGCCAAAGGGCCTGTCTCGGTGCTGTAGGACTCTATGACTCAATGAACAAGACAGGCCTCACTGGGCGTTAGATAAGCTCTGCCAGGTGTGAAGTAGACCTCACAGGGGATCGAGATGGGCTTTGCTGGGCCTGGGATAGGCCTTGCTGGACATCTCGCCTGATTCCGCTACTTTTCTCACCTTTGTCCACTTTGCTCAGGCACCAGAAAGATCCTAGCCTCTGTTTCTAATTGCGGGGGGGGGGGGGCGGGCGGAGTCAGGCCAAGGGCACGGTGAAGAAAATCTGGAATGCTCAAAGAGGCCGGAATGTGAGGAAGGCGGCTGGGGGATTGGAGCGGAATTGGTTGTGGTGGGTTTGGGGGCCAGAGGAGGTTATAGAGACAGGGAAAGGGCGGGGACCATGAGGGCATTTGAAAGCGCAAGTGAGAATTCCAAAACAGAGGCACGGTGGCTCAATGCTTACCAATGCTGCCTCACAGCACCATGGACTTGGGTTCAATCCCACCCTTGGGCGACTAACTGTATGGAGTTTGCATGTTCTCCTTGTGAATACGTGTGTGTGTGTGCTCCGGTTTCCTCCCACAGTCCAAAGATGTGAAGGTTGGGTGGATTTTGGCTATGATAAATTGCTCGTAGTGTTCAGGGATGTGTAAGTTATGCGGATTAGCCTTGGGAAATACAGGGTTACAGGGATAGGGCGGGATGCTCTTTGGAGAGTCAGTGTGGACTAGTTGGGCTGAATGGCCTGTTTCCACACTAAGGATTCTATGCAAAGAGGTGTCACTGACAGGAGAGCCCAACAGGGGAAATGCTTGGTAAAACGAAATGGACTGAAAACCAAGGTGGCTCCCTCTGTTTTAATGGGGTGGTGCATGCTCTGGTGGACGTGGGTGGGGATCGGTGGGGAGGTTATGGGGGGATGGGGCATGTAACGGGGTGGTGAGTAAGTATCAGGGTGACCTTCGAAAAGACACTGGCTCACAGGAATGATCCAATCAGGTCCATTTGTTAATAAATCATCCATCTTAATCATTGGCTGGACGTCCTCCATTAATAACTCACTGGTTCAAGCTGTCTGTGGCCACAATGTCCCTAATGGAAGTATTTATTTAGATAATGTTTTTTGCTTCTCCCTCCCCCCCACCCCCCTCCGCACAAGGAAGTTTCTAATTAGGGAATGAATTTCTGTGTAAGACCCTGATCAGAAGACAAATAGGTTTCTCTGACAGAGCCACTTAGGGCTTATCAGCTCCTACTGACAAAGAGGCAAATTAAACCATTTCTAATCATTCACTAAGCTCCTGTCAGCCACACCTCGACAGTGTTGAGTTCCTGAGACCACCAGGCGTTTTAGCTCCACGCATTTAATCCACCCCCACCAACCCCACCCCCCCTGCTCACAGTGGTGTCAGGATTCAAATTGAAGTTAAAACACATTCACCAAGAATAACTCTTATCACTTATGTCGCCACATTCTAAGCAATGCCTTTTTCTGTATCATAAATAACCTGTTTGTTGGAGTCGCTCATTTGCCTTTACGATGGGCAGGCCTGATGTCCATTTACAAACTGCTACCTTCTTGTTCAGCTCTCTTTCTGAGGCAGCTCTGGACTATATCCTCCATCTTGAATCTGCCCAAACGTTGAACCCCCTTTTCCCTACCCCCCCCACCCCAGCACTGCTAACACCGACTGGAGCTCACTCAAGCTGCTGGGGAAATACCTACATCGACATAAAAGCTAAGTAGTGCTGGTGCTACAAATCAGAAATGACAACAAAAAGTGCTGGAGAAACTCGGCAGGTCTGGCAGCACCTGTGGAGAGAGAAAACAGAGTTAATTCTCTGCCACAGAACACAGTTGAGGCCGAAACATTGAATACTTTCAAGAAGGAGTTAAATATAGTTTTTAAGGCTAAAGGGTATAGTATAAAGCAGAAGAAGGAGACTGAGTTGGATAATCAGACATGATCATGTTGAATGGTGGAGCAGGCTGGAAGGGCCTACTCCTAACTTCCACATTAACATTCCTAGTCCAATGTGATTCTTTTTCAGTCCTGAAGAATCATAGAATCCCTACAGTATATAGGCAGGACATTTGGCCCATTGAGTCCACGCTGACCCTCTGAAGAGCTTCCCAACCACACCCCAGCCCCTACCCTTTCCCTCTAACTCCCATGGCCAGTCCACATAACCTGCACATCTTTGGACTACGGGAGGAAACCTGAACACCTGGAGGGTACGCGCAGACATGGGGAGAATGTGTAAACTTCAATACAGTCATCCAAGGATGGAATTGAACCCAGGTTCCTGACGCTGTGAGGTAGCAGTGCTAACCAATGTGCTGCCCTTAAACTCTGATTTCTCTCCACAGATGCTGCCGAACCTGCTGCATTTCTCCAGCAATTTCTGATTTGTTTCATGATTCTTCTTCTGTACTTTCACCAGAGTTATCTAGCAGACATAGCATTTTAGATCTCAGGATAAGGTTTAAGCCAATCAGTCATAGAACCATAGAGTCATAGAGATGTACAGCACAGAAATGCACCCTTCGGTCCAACTCGTCCATGCCAACCAGATATCCTAACCTAATCTAGGCCCATTTGCCAGCATTTGGCCAATTTCCTTTTAAACCTTTCTTATTCATGTACTCATCCAGATGCCTTTTAAATGTTGTAATTGTATCAGCCTCCACTATGTCCGCTGGCAGCTCATTCCATTCACACACCACCCTCTGTATGAAAAAGCTGCCCCTTTGGTCCCTTTTAAATTTTTCCCCAAAACCTATGCCCTCTAGTTCTGGACTCCCCCGCCTCAGAGGAACGACTTTGTCTACTTATCCCATCCATGCCCCTCATGATCTTATTAACCTCTATAAGGTCACCCCTCAGCCTCTGACATTCCAGGAAAAACAGCCCCAGCCTATCCAATCTCTCCCTATAGCTCAAATCCTCCAACCCTGGCAACATCCCTTTAAATCTTTTCTGAGCCCATTCAGGTTTCACAGTATTCTTCAGATAGGAAGGAGACCAGAATTGCACACAATATTCCAAAAATGGCCTAACCAATGTCCTGTACAGCTGCAACATGACCTCCCAACTCTTGTATTCAATACTCTGACCAATAAAGGAAAGCATACCAAATGCCTTCTTCACTATCTTATCTACCTGCAACTCCACTTTCAACGAACTATGAACCTGCACTCCAAGGTCTTTTTGTTCAGCAACACTCCCCAGGACTTTACCATTATGTGTATAAGTCCTGCCCTGATTTTCCTTTCCAAAATGTAGCACCTCGCATTTCTCTGCATTAAACTCCATCTGCCACTTCTCAGCCCATTGGCCCATCTGACCAAGATCATGTTGTAATCTGTGGTAACCCTCTTCACTGTTCACTACACCTCCAAGTTTGGAGTCATCTCCAAACTTACTAACTGTACAGACAGGGGAATCTATATTAATAAATTGGATGTGAAGATAATCTTTGAATCTGCTTCAACATTCAAAAAGAGATTGGCTGAAATGATGGTGCTGTTAACCCTACTTTCCTATCTGACACACCCCCACTCCATGACCCATTTGCTAAATGAATATCTGGCTAACTCAGTCCTGCATCAATTCAACATCGTTGGACTATGGGAGGAAACCCACCCAGGTACAGGGAGAATGTGCAAACACCACACCAGTGATCACCTCAGGCTGGAATTGAACCTGGGTCCCTGGCAGTATGAGGTAGCATAACCACTGAGCCACAATGCCACCTCACATCAGCTGCATTTAAAACCCCATCTGGTTCACTAATGCCCATCCTTTCCTGGTCTGGCCTACACGTGACTCCTATCTCATAGCAATGTTGTTGACTCTTAACTGACCTCCAAAATGACCCAGCAAACCACTTAATCATCTGCTGGAGGAAAACAGCTGAGAAAAACTGCTGAGTGTTCCATAGGAGCATAAGCAAAAAATAAGACTGAATCATCACAGGAGCAGACACAAAATGGCTGCTCAATTGTTCGGTCAAAAAGATGGGCTTTAATGAGAAGAGAGAGGTGAGGAAATTTAGGGAAGGAATTGACCTGAGGACAGATTTTGGATGTCAAGGTTAGAAGGGGCAAATCAGAGATTTAAACATGAGAATGGAAATATTAAATATCTGGACTCCATCAGCATCATGATCTCACTAAGAGCCACTGTCACAAATAACACTTTTGTCAATGTAAATTTTTTAAAATTCACTCATAAGACCTGGGAGTCACTGGCTGGACCAACATTTACTTTCTGTCAAGGTGGTGATGAGCTGCCTTCGTGAACCGCTGCAGTCCATGTGCTGGAGGTAGACCCACAATGCCCTTAGGGAGGGAATTCCAGAGTTTTGACCCAGCAACACTGAAGAAACGGCAATATATTACCATGTCAGGATGGTGAGTGCTTGGAGGGGAACTTGCAGGGGGTGGTGTTCCCATGTATCCGCTGCCGTTGTCCTTCTAGATTAACGTTGCTGTGGTTTTGGAAGGTGATGTATGAAGATTGTTGGCAAATTTCTGCAGTGCACCATAGAATCCCTACAGTATGGATGCAGGCCATTTGGCCCATCAAGTTTGCAACAACCCATTGAAGAGCATCCAACCTAAACTCAACCCCCTACCCTATCCCAATAACCCTGCATTTTCCATGGCTAATCCACCTAACCTGCACAATTTAGCATGACCAATCCATTTAACCTGCACATCTTTGAACTGTGGGAGGAACCCTACGTAGACACGGAGAAAACGTGCAAACTCCTCACAGACAGTCACCCGAGGGTGGAATCGAACCCAAGTCCCTGGTGCTGTGTGGTAGCATGGTTATCCACTAAGCCACTGTGCCGCAACATGCAGATAGTATACGCTACTGCTACTGAGCATCGGTGGTGGAGGAAGTGGATGTTTGTGGATGTGGTGCCAATTGAGCGGCCTGCTTTGTCCTGGATGGTGTCAAGCTTCTTGAATATTGTTGGGACTGCACCAATCGAGACAAGTGGGGAGAATTCCATCGCACTCTTGACTTGTGCCTTGTAGATGGTGGACAGGTTTTAGGGAGTCAGGAGGTGAGTTCCTCACAACAGTATTCCTAGCCTCTGCCTTGCCTTTGTAGGCACTGTGTTTATGTGACAAGTCCAGTTGGGTGTTTGGTCAATGGGAACCCTCAGGATGTTGATAGTGGGGATTCAGTGGATGGGATGGGGGGATGGTAGTTAGATTGTCTGTTATTGGAGATGGTCATTGTCTGGTATTTGTGATCTATTGAAGGCTCTGGAGGAGCAGTGATAGTGTCTCTTCCTCTTGGCCAGGAAGCTCTGGTGCAAGTCCCACCTGCTCCACAGGTGTGTAATGATATCTCTGAACAGGTTGATTAGAAAATATGGTGAGGGCGGTCCAATCTGTCTTCTAAAATAGTGCCTTGTGATGGTTTAGTTTTGGGTCTACTTTCAACAGTACTACTTGGAGAATACCAGCCTCAATATTGCAACTCCCATGTGGGACACAGACTCGGAGGTAAGTGGGCTTCCCATTGAACTGTGGTCGATTGACTGCCTCAGCCCCGAATCCTGGCAGCAATGATGCCACCAATTGACCTTCATCTACAGCTGATCCACTATTAACACATCACCCATTGAAAGAAAGAATAAACTTTCATTTTACAGGGCCTCAGAACGATTCAAAATTTCAAATTCGGACATTGCTGGAACTAATATTCAAAATAATATTAATCTATAACATTGCAGTCAAATGACTGATTTTTTTTAATTGGTCCAATTTTAAATTTGGAATTTGAGGAAAGGAGTTTTCAGTGTGCGTGCTGTCAATTAAGTGAGAAAAATCAATGTAGTATAGCCTAAAAGTTTTTTCAAACTTGTCCTGTAATTACTGCCCTGTGGAGAGATGAATCGCCTGGAGTTGGTTCACACACACTGTAAAGTCAACATTTTCTTTTGCATTTTTGATTATGAACTGAAATGAGGAAAGAACTGTTTGAAAAGCCGAGGATTGTGGAAGAAGTTGCTGCACTTTGTAAGAGCAAATTACGGAAACTCATCGTAAGGTGTGTTTACAGTACTGCTTTGTTCAGGCAGTGGAAGGGGCAGTCTGGAGATGGGTCAGCGTCTAGGTTAGAGTGGTGCTGGAAAAGCACAGCGGGTCAAGCAGCATCCATTTCCTGCTCCTCAGATGCTGCCTGACCTGCTGTGCTTTTCCAGCACCATCTAGACTCTGATCTCCAGCATCCCTGTAGTCCTCACTTTTGCCTATAGATGGGCCAGCACCAGGCGGGCATACACAAAGTGAGACTCAGTCAGCACTAGGTTACTGATTGGTTTGTGGGGTTGTGACTAGTTGTGGATGCCAAAGCCCATCAGCTTGACAACAATTCTCTGATTGGCTCCTGGGTACCTAAACAGCTTGTGGTGTGAACAATATTGGCAGAAGCCTTTGGACTGCTGCAAAGTGTGGATAATGTATCATCCTGTCCAGTAAAATACCTAAAGCCTGAAGGAATGCCAGTTTTTTTTGCCTGACTAGTTGCGGTAAACCTTGGCCCTTAACCAGTAACTAGGAGATCTGACAGTTTGCTAATCAACCACTGGTGCCTCCTGTGAAGAAATAGAAAGAACTTGGAGAAGAGAGATTGAAGAACAGAAAGAACCAGGCAAGCAAAGAATTATCTCAGCAAACCCTGCAGACCAGGGCCATGAAATACTTCCCCAGATGTTCCTTTGCTCCATCTATTGCACTAATATATTTTGTCTGTATATTTGTGTGAGTAGGATTATTTTAGAAGGGAGAGTTTTAACTGGTAGAGTGAAATGTCAACAGTTTGCAGCTGTTTCGCTGTGGTTAGAATCTACTAAACATTTGTTTAAGTATTTCCCATTAGCCTGAGTCCAGCTGATTTGCAAATTGGGGATTTTGGTACTTGGATGATTTTTTTTAACCTCAGAGACAACTCCAATAGCTTGATTTTCACCAGTGAGGTGTGATAGTACCTGCACATGTGTAGGAATGAGCACACATACACTTTCAACACATAGGCGTGTAACCTGCAAATGTTCATGTACATGTGCACACAGGAATACACACAAATGCACTTGAGCATACAGGTGTGATCACTTGCATATACAATACACACACATGTGCTCATTCATCCATATCATCACAATACCCCACAAAGACACATGTACACACACATTCACTTCATCCATCTACTGCACTTAACACCGAGAGAGTGGTAAAGAGGCAAGGACTACTAATCTACAATAATGAATAAGACAGTTCATTAATTGGATGTGTTAAACAGGAACTGTGCAGCAGGGGTCGATGGATAAAGTGGACTCTATAATACTGTTATAATTGCACCCCATGATGAATATCACCCTTAGCCCTAGAAGCAATGCATAGTGATATTTACAAGGCAAAATTGGCAAGGCACAGTCAGATTGCTGATAGAGAGTGCCTTTCCCTGAAATGACCCTAACCAGTGAGTGCAGTCAATTCCACTTGAAAAAATAACTCGCACAACACAATTTTATTATTAACTTGTCAGCGATGCACACTTAACTGGACTACTCACCAGCTCATTCATTCTGTTTTGTTGAGTTCTTGACCGTATGGGATACTTATCACTGAGATCCCAGTTTTGTCAGTGAATTTTCACCCAGTCGTAGCCCTGAAACTCACAAGGCAGACATTAAATAGAATGCAAATCTTCACCAGTTGTACACGGGCACGAGGCAAGAGCGGAGAGGGCAAAGGATCATGGCCAATTACTCACTGGTAGCAGCCAGCTGGGTTACACAAAGTGGACAGACGGAAACCACTTCCACTGGAGGGATAATGAAGATTGAGGGGGTCACGATCTTAAATGTGGAATTGGTCCATTCAGTGAGGAAGTCAGGGAGGATTACTTTTTCATTAGCCCTTCATGGGGATGAAGCAGTTCCAGCATTTGCCACCCCTCTCTAATTACTGAGTGGCTTATTAGGCCACTTCAGAGGATGGTTAAGAGTCAACCATATCGCTGTTTGTTCAGAATCGCAAGGTCGGCCAGGATTTAGATGAATGTCAGCAGGGGCGAGTGCTTGTATGGATCAGTAGCCTCTTCCTGCTTTCTTGGCAAAAGTGGGGACTGCAGATGCTGGAAACCAGAGTCTAGATTAGAGTGGTGCTGGAAAAGCACAGCAGGTCAGGCAGCATCCGAGGAGCGGGAAAATCGACGTTTCAGGCAAAAATAATCTCTCCACTCTGGAGGCTTCCTGCCTCCATTCCTGATGAAGGGCTTTTGCCTGAAACGTCGATTTCTCTGCTCCTTGGATGCTGCCTGACCTGCTGTGCTTTTCCAGCACCACTCTGATTTAGACTCTTCCTGCTTTCTTACTGAGTGGCAGCTTTTCTTCCCTAAAGAGCATGAGTGCAACGTCCCTACGGGCGTTTCAGTCTTTTGGGACCAATTCACCTGCTGTCGGCTAGACCCTGCTCAGTGAACAAGGATGCCTCACTCAGGACTTCAAGAGATCAGGCCAGGATCATTTGGTATGAGAAACTTAGAGTGTTAAATAGCACGGAAACAGACCCTTCGTTCCAACTCATCTATGGCAACCAAATATTCTAAATTAATCTAGTCCCATTTACCAGCAATTGGCCCATATCACTCTAAACTTTTCCTATTCATATACCCATCCAGATGCCTTTTATATGTTGTAATTGTACCAGCCTCCACCATTTCCTCTGGCAGCTCATTCCATACATGCATCACTCTGTGTGTGAAAAAGTTGCCCCTTAGATCCCTTTGAAATCGTTCCCCTCTCACTTTAAACCTATGTCCTCTAGTTTTAGACTCTCCTACCCTGGGAAAAAGGCCTTGGATGTTCACCATATCCATGTCCTTCATGATTTTATAAACCTCTTTAATGTCACACCTTAGCCTCCAGAGAAAATATTCCAGCCTGTCCCCACTCTCCAACCCCGGCAACATCCTTGACAATCTTTTTTGCATGCTTTCAAGTTTAACAACATCTTTCCTACAGCAAGGAAACCAGAACTGAACACAGTATTTTAAAAGTGGCCTAATCAATGTCCCAAACAGCCACAAAACGACATCCCAACTCAACGCTGTGACCAGTAAAGGTGTACCAAACACCTTCATCACTATGAACTACGAACCTGCAATTCAAGGTCTCTTTTATTCAGCAATGCACATCAGGATCTTACCATTAAGTGTAAAAGTCCTGCCCTGATTTACCTAACCAAAATATAGCATCTCAGTTTTATCTAAACTAAACACCTTCGGCCCATTGGCCCATCTAATCAAGATCCTGTTGTAATCTGAGGTAACCTTCTTTGCTGTCCACTGCACCTCCAATTTTGGTGTCATCTGTAAACTTGCTTCCTATATTCACATCCAAATCATTTATATAAATGACAAAAAGCAAATTTCCAAAAAAATGTTGAAACAACTTAAGGGTTACCTTAAGGGGTGCTGTATAAATTCCATCCAGTACGCATGGTGGGGACTAAACTCTGGAGCTGTAAGTCTTGGGATTACTAGCCCAGAGACATTACTTAGACCAACTTCATATCCAAGATTTTCATAGAATCACAGAATTATAGAATCTCTACAGTGTGGAAACATGCCTTTCGGCCCAACAAATCCACACCAACCCTCTGAAGAGTAACCCATCCAGACCCATTCCCCTACCCTATTATCCAATACTCACCGCTGACCTATGCATCTAACCTACATATCTCTGAACACAATGGGCAATTTAGCAAGGTCAATCCCCCCTAACATGCACATCTTTGGATTGTGGGAGGAAGCCCACACAAACAGGGGAGAATGAGCAAACTCCACACAGACAGGAATCGAACCCAGATCCTAGCTCTGTGAGGCAGCAATGCTAAACTGAAAGTAAATTTTGCAAGCTGTGGTGAGATTGAAGTTAGTGAGCTCAGAACACAAGTACAAAGATTACTTGCCCAGTGACATTGGCATTATAGTCATCGCTGAGCTTCAACAACATGGACCATGGAAATTGGGAGGTCTTTGCTCCACAATTGTGTGAATACTTTTGAAGATTTCAAGTCTGAGAAGATGGATTTTTGTTGGATAAAGGAATCAATGGACCAGGAGGTAAGGAAATTTGAGATACAGGATCTTGAACTCAATGGAAGGTGGAACGGACTAGAGGGACTGAATGGCTCCACCAATCATTAATGTTTCTGACACAAATCATAGGATCAAGTTCAGCCTCTCTGAAAGAAAGGCTTACATCTCAGTAATCTCAAGTGTTTTACTGTCGGTGAAGGCCTTTCCATTATACTATCGAAATGCAGACAATTTGAACACAACCATCCCCCACAAACAGCAATAATTTCTAAAGATTCTGTGGGCAGCACGGTGGCACAGTGGTTAGCACTGCTGCCTCACAGCCCCAGAGATCTGGGTTCAATTCCCGACTCAGGCAATTGACTGTGTGGAGTTTACACATTCTCCCTGTGTCCTTCCACATTGCACAAAGATGTGCAGGTCAGGTGAATTGGCCATGCTAAATTGCCTGCAGTGTTAGGTAAAAAAGGGATAAATGTAGGGGTGTGGGTTGGTGTGGACTTGTTGGGCCGAAGGGCCCGTTTCCACACTGTAAGTAATCTAATCTAATTCTTTTCATGGTACATGGGTAAATCCGGCTAAGTCAGCAGTTATTGCCCATCCCTAATTGCCCAGAAGGCAGTTAGAGTCAACAACATTGCTGTGGGTCTGGAGTCACATGTAGGCCAGACCAGGTAAGGATGGCAGATTTCCTTTTCTAAAAGGCTAAAGTGAACCAGGTGAGTTTTTACCATAACTGATAGTATTTATGTGGTTACCATTCGGCCAATGTTTCATTTTCGGTTCTTTAAAAAAGTTCAACACAAACAATCTGCTGTGTTGAGAGTCAATTTCATGAACGTAAGATTGAGGTTCTGAATGATTAGTCAATGACATTACCACAATACTGTCTTCTGCTCTCAAGGTTTTAATATGGTCACTATTATAATGTAACCACTGTAATAGCGTAGCCATAGTCGTAATGTGGTCATTGTTGTAATATAAACGCTACTTCAATATAGTCATGACTGTGCCTCAGTTACTGTTGTAATAAAGTCACTGTCATAATGTGATCATTAATGTAATGTGGTTATCATTGCAATAAAGCCACTGTTATAATGTGGCCATTGTTATAATGTGGTCATTATTGTAATTAAGTCACAGTTGCAATGTGATCACTATGGAATGAAATCCTGATTATAACGTGGTCAGTATTGTAATGTAGTCACTGTTATAACAACTGAAAAGACTGCAGATGCTGTAAATCAAAGACAAAAATAGTAATTGCTGGAAAAGCTCAGCAGATCTGGCAGCATCTGTGGAGAAAAGTCAGAGTTAACGTTTCAGATTAAGTGCCCCTTCCTCAGAACTGTAAACCCAGGGTCACTTGATCCAAAACGTTAACTCTGATTTCTCTCCACAGATGCTGTCAGGGATCTGCTTAGCTTTTCCAGCAATTTCTGGTTTTGTCACTGTTGTAACAGATCACTATTATAATTCATTCCAGGTTGTAACGTGGTGGCTATTTTAATGTGGTCACTATGGAACGAAGTTCTGGTTGTAATGTGGCTAGCATTGCAATGGATCCTAGTTGTAATGAGTCACTGTTGCAGTGAATTGATGGTTGTAATGTAGTCAGTGCTGTAATATAGATCAGCAGTCTGCATTATATTAAATGTGAGGTGCCTTGAGATGCCACAATGATATAAAAGCCAGTCTTTTCTCCAATATCCAACACTTTAATTTTGATGTATCATTTTGCTCGAGTAGCTGAGAATATTGCTCAGAGCACACAAAGAGCAGTCCACTCATTGTCAAACGTCTCCTTGATAGACCAACACCTTTTAGAAATCCAATCACTTTCTGTGTGAATGGATGCCTTGGTTAAGTGTTTCCTGTGATTATAATTGTGTGTGATGGAATTGCTGCTTGAATGATCACAGAGTGAGAGACAAAAGATTAGCAAACCTGCTATTTTTATACATAGACCTATCCCAATAAAAACCATGATTCAAGCATGAAATTTCTTCGCCATAATCTCCTTTCTTCGGTTGGCAAATGGGTATTGTTAGGAGTAGCGGATGTGCGCTCACTTCAGTTTGCGATTCCATCGTCTTTTGCTCCTAGCTCACATCAAAAATCCCAGGGCTGGATTCCGGGTTTCACCAGTGGGTTTGAAGGTTGGTACAAAGCGCTTGTTAAATCCAATAAAAAACTTACCCCACCGTCCAATGCAAGCCCCACCACAATTGTACCGGGTGGCATTGGGTCTGGCAGTGAGCAAACTGTGACTGCAGAGTGCAATTAATGCCAACAATCTTCCACTGCCATAACTGGCTATAACAGGTGGTGAGTATGGAAGACCAGCTGGTTTCCCAGTGATGTGTAGAGTGGTCACCTCCTCAATGGACAGTCTGACCTCATTATTGTAATGTGATGATTATTGTAATGAAGTTATGGTTATAATGTATAGAATCCCTGCAGTGTTGAAGCAGGCCATTCGGCCCATCAAGTCCACACTGACCCTCTGAAGACCATCCCGCCCAGATCCACTACCACCCCCCACCACCCTGTCCCCCTTCCCTCTAGTAAAAAGTGAGGTCTGCAGATGCTGGAGATCAGAGCTGAAAATGTGTTGCTGCTTCATTCCTGATGAAGGGCTTATGCCCGAAATGTCGAATTTCCTGTTCCTTGGATGCTGCCTGACCTGCTGCGCTTTAACCAGCAACACATTTTCACCCCTTCCCTCTACCCCTGCATTTCCCATGCCTAACCCACCTAGCCTGCACACCCCTAGCACAGCTAGTCTGCATATCTTTGGACTGTGGGAGGAAACCCACACAGTCACGAGAAGAATATGCAAACTCCACACAGACAGTTGCCTGAGGCTGGAATCGAACCCGGGTCCACGGTGCAGTGAGCCACTGTGCCGCCCAGTAGTGACTACTGTCTGCGTAATGTTATATTTGTAAGGTGCCCTTCGGGTACCGCAACAAACTTAAAGGCTCCTGCCAACTCCCCCCAACAAGGTTTTAGATGACACCCCCACCTCAGATCCCCCCAAACCCCATTGCCAAGTCCTGCTAGCTGAGCTGCCAAACATTGGCCATTTCTGACTCGACCCACACAGCTCCCCTCCAGCCTGCCCCTCCCCCCATCCGATACCGGGCAGCTGCCTGATTTTGGAATGGCCAGGAGCTCTCTGAAGGGCGTCCCACCTCCCCTTTGGGACAGACTCCCAGCCATCTACAGGCAGCCAATCAGTCGTGGAATGGCAATGGGGAGGCAATGGCCTTGTGGTATTATCTCTAGACTGTTAATCCAGAGACCCAGGTAATGTTCTAGGGACCCAGGTTCAAATCCTGCCACAGCAAATGATAGAGTTTGAATTCAATGATAAAATGCCTGGAATTAAGAGTCGAATGATGACCGTGAATCCATTGTGAGGAAAACCCATCTGGTTCATTAATGTCCTTTAGGGAAGGAAACTGCCATCCTTACCTGGTCTGGCCTAGATGTGACTCCAGATCCACAGCAATGCAGTTGATTCTTAACTGCCCCCTGGGTAACTAGGGATGGGCAATAAGTGCTGGCTAGCCAGTGACACCCTCATCCTCTGACAGAATTTTAAAAAAGATGGAGAGTCAGCTATTCCTCAGAACAGCTGAGTGGGCTCTGTCAGGGTACCCTGTCGTATTTACACTGCAGAATCATAAAGCATAGCAGAAAGCCATTTGGTCCATCATGTCTATGCCATCCCACAATCCAATCATCTGTACATTCTGTCTCAGCACCCAGACCACCTCCCTGTAAATTCCTTCTTTTTCAATTCCTCTTTGAAAGTTACTGCCTTATCTGTTCCCGTCACAGCTCAGAGTCTAACAGCTCACTGCACCGAAAGGTTCAACCTTTTCTCATCTCTGCAATGACGACCCACTGAAATGACATCACCCACGCAGGTATCCCATCACCAGGCCATCCTATACTTACACATGAACAGTCCCTGACTATTGCACTGCCTCATACAGAGTCAGGCACTGGAGTGTCAGTATCTTGACAGTGTGGAAGCAGGCCATTTGGTAACCTGAGATTAGTTCCCATCCGGACCTGGGGACTTGTCCACCTTAATGCCTTTTAGAATACCCAACGCTTCCTCCCTCCTTATACCAACTTGACCTTGAGTAATCAAAAATCTATCCCTAACCTCAACATCAGTCATGTCCCTCTCCTCGGTGAATATTGATGCAAAGTACTCATTAAGAATCTCACCCATTTTCTCTGACTCCATGCATAACTTTCCTCCTTTGTCCTTGAATGGGCCAACCCTTTCTCTAGTTACCCTCTTGCTCCTTATATATAAATAAAAGGGTTTGGGATTTTCCTTAACCCTGTTTGCTAAAGGTATTTCATGATCCCTTTTAGCTCTCTTAATTCCTCATTTCAGATTGGTCCTACATTCCCGATATTCTTCCAAAGCTTCGTCAGTCTTCAGTCGCCTAGATCTTATGTATGCTTCCTTTTTCCTCTCAGCTAGTCTCACAATTTCACCTGTCATTCATAGTTACCTA
Source organism: Hemiscyllium ocellatum (assembly GCF_020745735.1). Lineage (NCBI taxonomy): Eukaryota > Metazoa > Chordata > Chondrichthyes > Orectolobiformes > Hemiscylliidae > Hemiscyllium > Hemiscyllium ocellatum. The sequence continues at coordinate 9,031,223 of NC_083407.1, read as the reverse complement.
ATTTTGCCATTTCTATCCCTCACTTTCAGAGGAACATGTCTCTCCTGCACTCTAATCAACCTCTCTTTAAAAGCCTTCCAGGATTTACCTTCAAATAGCTGCTCCCAGTCTACATTCCCCAGCTCCAGCTGAATTTTTGTATAGTTTACCTTCCCCCAGTTTAGCACTGTTCCTTTAGGACCATTCTTGTCTTTGTCCATGAGGATTCTAAATGTATGGAATTGTGATAATTATTTTCAAAGTAATCCCCTACTGAACCAGCAGCCACCTAGCCGTGCTCATTCCCTATACCTGGTCCAGTGTGGCCCTTTTCCTAGTTGAACTATTTGCATACTGCTCTAGAAAACCCTCCTGGATGGTAGTTACAAATTCTGCTCCATCTAAACCTGTAGCACAAAGTGAATTCCAGTCAATGTTGGGAAAATTGAAATTTCCTATCACCGCCACCCTGTTGCCCCTATATTTTTCCATGCCTTATCCCTATGACTCTGCATGGCTAATCCACCCGGCTTGCACATCCCTGGACACTACGGGACAGTTTACCATTGCCAATCCACCTGACCTACACATCCCTGGACCATATAGAGTAACTTCACATGGCCAATCTATCTAACTTCCACATCCCTGTACAATAAGGAATAATTTAGCAAGGCCAATTGAAATAACCTGCACATCTTTGGACTGTGGGAGGAAACCCTCGCAGACACAGAGAATGTGCAATTTCCACACAGATGCTGTGAGGCAGTAATGCTAACCACTGAGCTACTGTGCCATCCCAATGTTTTTTTTAAAGTAGGAAAACACCCGAGTGGCCAGTGACAAGCAATGCCCTTCACATCAAAAAGGGCAATGCTGTGTGATCAAAACAGTGAAGAGGAGGGCAGGGACCCACCCCAATGCTTTTTTTTTTAACACAGTGAGAGACACAAGGTGTACGAACCTTTATTCAATTTCCACCACCAGGAAGATAGAAAAACACCCGGGTGGCCAGTGACAAAAAAAAGCTGCTTTTTTTGGTTTTTTTTCTTTTTTTTCTTTTTTTTATTTTGCTGTGAGACACAGTGAGAGACAAGGTGTACAAATCTTTATTCAATTTCCACCACCAGGAAAAGTAGGAAAACACCCGAGTGGCCTGTGACAAGCAGTGCCCTTCACATCAAAAAGGGCAATGCTGTGTGATCAAAACAGTGAAGGGGAGGGCAGGGACCCACCCCAATGTTTTATATCAGCAAGGGCTCCCTGATTGGACCAGATTAACAGTCCCAATCAGAGAACTCATATACTCTGAGGTCTATCTGACTGACCTCATTACACTCACCAAATAACCTTAGGTTGGTAATTATTTTCAATCTATTCCCTGACCTCTGGCCACTAGAGTCAGGTTATCTGGATTTACTTTGTAAAGACCCTCAATTATTTTGATTGTCACTGTTGAATCTGCCCTTCAGATTCTCTGCTTTAAGTAAAAACAAAGACATGAGGTGAAAGAAAAAGTGTTTTTTTAAATTATTCATTCAGAGGAGGTGGGCATCACTGCCAGACCAGCACTTATTGCCATCCCTAACTGCCCCTTGAATTGAGTGACTTGCTAAGTCAACCCAGAGACAGATAAGAGTCAACCATTGCTATTGATCGGGAGTCACATGCAGGTCAAACTGGGTAATGACAGTAGATGCCATTCTCTATATTGCAACAATCAACGACAGTTACCATAAAATATGGTCAGCTTTTGATTCTAGATTTTTATTGAATACAAATTCCACCACCTGCCATGGTGGGATTTGAACTCATAAACTGATATGCAGGATGACCAATCCAGTAGCAAAGGATTGTGCAGCCCAAGTCACTGTGTGTATATAAATGTGAGACATAGGTTCATGATTAGTAAAGGAATCAAAAGTTACAGGGAGAAGTCAGAAGAATGGGGTTGAGAAACATATTCTGGATCAGTGGTGCTGGAAGAGCACAGCAGTTCAGGCAGCATCCAAAGTTTGCTGCACTTTGGATGCTGCCTGAACTGCTGTGCTCTTCCAGCACCACTGATCCAGAATCTGGTTTCCAGCCTCTGCAGTCATTGTTTTCACCACCTTGAGAAACATATTGAATGGCGGAGCAGATTTGATGGGCCAAATGGGCTAACTCTGCTCCTATATCTTATTATCACCATGTTACTACCTGCCCTCCAATGTGACAATCTCACATGTGAAGACTTATTGTAGCGAGTGATCCAATGTGCACAATCAATTGCTTCTTATTACATACTTTGTCCTCCAGGTATCAATTTGGCTTGAAACTGTTTGGTAAATGGTTACTGGGGCTTCAGTATTCTGCTCATCAGAAACTCTTGTTTAAAAAACACTGGAGTGGTGCGAATGAAGTAATAATTCATCTTCAAGAGTGAATTAACTGTCCCAACCTAATGCTTGGCCTCCTCCTCCGATTCCAGGGATCTTGGTGAGTTTGTAACATGCTCAAATCCAAAACTGGCTGTAAGATGGTTGAAGTTCATTTGCAAAATATATCCCATTGTCTGAAATGACCACATTAAGGACATCATGGCTTGCAAATATCTCATGTAAGACTCAAATAACTATTCCCATGGTGATAGTATGCAACTCCTTAAGCACTGTCCATGAGGGGAAATAATCTATGACAATCATTTCAGACCTTCCACCAGACACAAGTCAGTCAGTCACCTAGTGGAGCATATTGTGAGTAGCAATCGCCCTTGTTTCTCTGGTCTAGGAGGGCACAGGTCTCACAATCAGCAATGAGATCCTCAATAAGCTGGAGAAGCCAGGTCATGGCACCACTGAGGAAGATCTGATTCTGCACTTGGTGATCCCTAATTGTCCCTTCCTGAGGATAGCTCCTGAGAGTGAAGATGGAATGGTCAGTCCTTCCACAACCATCAGACAGTCAACACAATTGTAAAATGATATTGATGCTCAGGAAGATGTTTTCATAGCAAACTGCTGGGCCTTTGGTCTGGCCAACATTCAGCACAATACTAATGGAGGTTGAGATGTCCTTGCTCCCTCAGCCCTGAGCGTATGACTTGACTTTATGACTAAGCTCCCACAGTCATGCCTGAGAATTCTGCCAATGATCACTCTGGGGCATCATCTGCCACTGTCTGCAGCTTCCCCTGTCTACTGTTTCAAAGGTGAACTTCGTGCTTTCAGAGCAGCACTGATTCCTTATTATCCACTAGCAAAACTAAAGCTTTGTAATCCATTTCTATGTCCATCATCTGCTCAGGGTTCATTCGAGAAATCTCTCATAGGCCCCTTCATAAACACAGCACATCTTGCTTTCTGCATCTAATAATGCTCATGATACACAATAGTTTATGGTTTATGACAGCTCCTGACTCCCCAAAGCCTGTCCACCATCTACAAGGCACAAGTCAGGATTGTGATGGAATACTCCCCACTTGCCTGGATGGGGGCAGCTCCAACAACACACGAGAAGCTTGACACTATTCAGGACAAAGCAGCCGCTTGATTGGCACCACATCTACAAATATCCACTCCCTCCACCACTGATGATCAGTAAGAGAAGCATGTACTATCTACAAGATGCACTGCAGAAATTCACCAAGACTCCTTAGACAGCACCTTCCAAACACACAACCACTTCCGTCTAGAAGGACATGGGAAACAGATACATGGGAACATCACGTCAGCACGGACGGGTTGGACTGAAGGGTTTGTTTCCATGCTGTACATCTCTATGACTCTATGACCTCCTGCAAGTTCCCCTCCAAGTCACTCAAATCCAGACTTAGAAATATATCGCTGTTCCTTCACTGTTACTGGGTCAAAGTCCTGGAATCCCACCCCTAAGGGCATTGTGGGTCTGCCTACAGCACATGGACGGCATTGGTTCAAGAAGGCAGCTCATCCCCATCTACTCAAGGGCAACTAGGGATGGGCAATAGATGCTAGCTTAGACATCTGCATCCCATAGGTAAATGAAAGAAAAACTCATCCAGTTGCTCCTGCAGATCACTGCTCCTAAGTCTGTGTCTGCAGCATTACCTGCAATGTTAGATTATAGCACCGTAAGATATCTGAGGAAGTCAATGTATCCTTGATTCTCTGTTTTTTAATATGGGTTTCAGCACCATCCTTGATGTTCTCAAGGTGTTCTATAATAACTGCCAAGTGAGGTCAAAATGTCAACAACTGGTTTACCATCCTGACCTATCTTGTAGACCCTGTACCAACGTCAGAGGAACTCTGTAATAGAACATAGAACAATACTGCACAAAACAGGCCTTTCAGCCCACCATGTTGTGCTGACCATTGATCCTCATGTAAGGTAAACCTAATGTACGAACCCTCACATTTCTGTGACCATATGCATGTCCAGCAGTCTCTTAAATATCCCCATTATATCTTCAATGGGACAATGACTCCCAAGAAGCAAATTGATTCCTTGAACAATTCATACCTCGTCATTGCAGGTAAGCCCTTCTGCTTGGAAATGCTTTGTAAGATGCGTGCAGCCTCTGATCAAGCTCTTCATCTGTTTCGCTATATATCAGGATGCCATCCACGTGGCACATGACTTTGTGACAATCTTGCAAAATACACTGAAAAAAACTCTGGGACTGAGATGATCCCAAATGGTAATCATTTGAACAAAAGAACCTCTGAAACAGAGATAGAAATGTTGCAAGTGATATCGTTTGCTCATCCAAATCCTCCTGCCAGGATCCACAACTATCTGCATCAGGCTTTATAAAAAGTCTAGTTTGAGCAGTTTGCCTAGCCTCTTGTTGATTGTAGACACAGGTTAGATTTGTCTCACCACGAAATCAACACAAATTCAGACGACACCTTTACACTTGGGACAGTAACCATAGCTGGACTCCCTTGACCATTGTTTTCTACAAGTTATTTCTCAATTTGTTCTATTAATCTTCCTGGGTGTGTAGGGAATCATGGGGTCCAAATCTTTACTCCATGGAATGCTTCATTTAGTATTCAGATTCCTTAACCCTGTAAAATTCCTGTTCAAAGGAGCTCCTTAGCTTCTGCAGTTTAACCCCTTCCATAACACCATCAGACAAAAGAGCAGAAATTAAGCCATTCTGCCCATCGAGCCTGCTCCTCCATTCAGTCATGGCTGATGCGTTTCTCAACCCCAATCTTCCACTATCTCCCTGTAACTCAACTGTCTGTGTGGAGTTTGTACATTCTCCCCGTGTCTGCGTGGGTTTCCTCCAGGTGCTCCGGTTTCATCCCACAATCCAAAGATGTGCAGGGCAGGTGAATTGGCCGTGCTAAATTGCCCCATAGTGTTAGATGCATTCATCAGGGATAAATGTATGGGTGGGTGACTCTTTAGAGGGTCGGTGTGGACTTGTTGGGCCAAAAGACCTGTTTCCAAACTATACGGAATCTAATCTAAAAAATACCCTTGATCCCCTTGATACTCAAGACCCTATCTATCTCTGTCTTAAATATTCTTAATGACCTGGCCTCCACAGCCTTCTGTGGCAATGAATTCCATAGATTCACCACTCTCTGGCTGAAGAGGTTTCTCCTTATCTCCATTCTAAAAGGTCTTCCCTTTACTTGAAGGCTATGCCTTCAGCTCCTAGTCTCTCCTACCAATCCCAACATCTACACTGTCCAGGCCATTCATTATTCTGTATGTTTCAATTAGATTCCCCCTCATCCTTCTAAACTCCATTGAGTATAGACCCAGAGTTTACCTTTTTAATAAGATTTAAATCAAGATGTGCCATCCTACTCAGGACTGAGAATTCTTGACTGGTTGTGGAGAAGGTGTGTAGTACACTTGCCTTTATTGGTCAATGCATTTTGGATGGAGATGAGGAGAAATGTCTTCAGCCAGAGAGTGGGGAGCCCCTGGAAGGCTGTACCACAGAAAACAGGCGATGCCAAAACATTGAATGTTTTCAAGAAGGAGTTAAATATAGTTCTTAGGGATTAAAGGCTTGGCGGAGAAAGTGGGAACAGGGGACTGAGTTGGATGATCAGCTGACCATCAAGCATCTGTAGTTTTGTTGACTCTATTGATCATATTGAATGGTGGTGCAGGCTCAAAGGGCTGAATGGCCTAATCCTGCCTTTTCTATGTTACGATATGAGTGAAGCTCTGCACTGGAACTCAAAACTAGACAAATTAAATTACCAAAGGGTTGATGGTGCAAGGCAATATAAGGAGAATGGAATGTGACAAGTGAAGGTGTGTCTGGAGGAGATGTGAATGGTGAGAACAGGATTATTACCAAGAATCACTATTGAAAAATGGGAGCAGCAGCAATGACCTGAAATTGTTAGACTCAACATTGAACTGGAACTGATGAAAGAATATTAATCTAACACTGAAATGCTAACACTCTGTCCACCAGTATCTCACAAGCCCTTTTCTTATTGCACACATGAGTCATGGGCATCGCTGGCTTGGCCAACATTTATTGCCCATCTCTAGTTGCCCTGAAGGAGGACATAGCGAGCTATCTTTTTGAACTACTGCAGTCCATGTCATTAAGGAGGAATTTCTGGGATTTTGATCCAGAAACAGTCCCACTTGTCAGCCCAAACCTGGATATTGCCCAGATCTTCTCACGTTTGAACATGGACAGCTTCAGTATCTGAGGAGTCGCGAATGGGGCTGAACATTGTGCAATCATCAGCGAACATCCCGACTTCTGACCTCATGATGGAGGGAAGGTCTGGGGAAATTGGGGACAAGCTGATCCTATAGTGATGTCCACATCCCATGAACAGATAAAAAAAAACTCAAGCAGCACTTTCTGTTTTTACTTGAAAACACTTCACTATTTCCAAAGTGCTAGTGGCTTTCCAAAGTCATGCAAAACATTATGTAAATTATAGGCCTGGAGGGTTAGAGGGCATCAGTATAAGGTTAGAGGGGAAAGAATAAAAGGGAACTTGAGGGGCAACTTTTGGGTGACACACACATAGAATGAACTGCCAGTGGAAGTGGTTGAGGTGGGAACATTAACAACATTTAAAAGGGATTTGGACAAACACATGGATAGGAAAGGATGAGAAGGACATGTGCCTTAGTGTGGATGGATATTTTGAGCAGCATGCAGAGCCAAGAGTAGGGCGCTGGAAAAGCAAAACAGGTCAGGAGTCATCTGAAGAGCAGGAGAATTGACAGTTCAAGCATAAACCCTTCATCATTTCTGATGAAGGGCTTATGCCTGAAATGTCGATTCTCCTGCTCCTCGAATGCTGCCTGACCTGCTGTGCTTTTCCTGCGCCACACTCTCAACTCTGATCTCCAACATCTGCAGTCCTCACTTCCTCCATTTTTGGTCAGGGTGGACCAGTTCGGGCCAAAGGGCCTGTCTCTGTGCTGTAGGACTCTATGACTCTAGAAATGAAAGTCCTTCTGATGGATAGCTAGGGATGGGCAACGTATGTTGGCTTAGCCAGTGACACCCATATCCCATGATAAATAACAGCTAAAAACTCCTTCTTCCTCTTCTCTCTCAGTTTCAACATTTGGAATGAGATGCCTGTTTCAGAAATGTATTTCGTCTGTGACTGACTGACACTGAGCTGATGGGTTGGTTCAGTGCCCTGTCATTTCAGGCCTGAGTTTGAAAAGCATCCCAGATTAATGAAGGATCTGCTTCCCCCTTCTTGCTGAATGCTTCAACATGAAGCGAGCTGGCAGCATTTCAAATCATCCCTGGTAGGAGATGACAGACAAAGTTGCCTATAATTCAGTTCAGATTGACACTGAATTGACAAGCTAACAAGGAGAGAGGTCATATTGAAGATCGGGGCTGGAGTTGGAAACGCCAGCTTGCCAGACTGAACAGAGCCTCCGGTGACTGAGACACATCATTTTGTAGAAAGCCTCCCTCTTTGCCGAACTACAAGGCCCTGAGAGCGTTCCCTGTTGACACCGCTCGCTGTGGGACTGTTAGTTTCCCCCACCTTGAGCTCAAGGTACCACTCAAACATTCTGATCGATGTCGTCAAGACAAACTGCAAGCAGCCAGACAGATAACAATTAAAATACAAGGAATGGGAGGATCATTATTAAAAAACTCTGGCAGGTATTTCACAGCCACAGACAGCAGAAAGCAGGCAGAGGGCCAGAGAGAGGGAGAGAGATGGATCACAGTGAGCCAGAGAGAGACAGAGCGAGAGATGGATCACAGAGAGACAGAGAGAGAGAGAGACAGAGAGAGAGAGAGATGGATCACAGACAGCCAGAGAGAGAGAGACAGAGAGAGAGGGGGAGCGAGAGAGAGAGATGGATCACAGTGAGCCAGAGAGAGCCAGAGAGAGATGGACCACAGAGAGAGAGAGAGAGAGAGATGGATCACAGTGAGCCAGAGAGAGAGAGAGAGAGCGAGCGAGAGAGAGAGAGATGGATCACAGAGAGAGAGAGAGAGGGAGAGAGAGAGAGAGCTGGATCACAGAGAGTCAGAGAGAGAGAGAGAGAGAGAGAGATAGAGAGATGGATCACAGAGAGGTCTCTGTGATCCATCTCTCTCTCTCTCTCTCTCTCTCTCTCTCTCTGGGTCACTGTGATCCAACTCTCTCCCTCTCTCTCTCTATATATAAATATAGAGAGAGAGAGAGAGACAGAGAGATGGAACACAGAGAGCCAGAGAGAGGGTGGGGGTGGGGGGGCGTGGAGATGGACAATGTCAGAGAGGGAGCAGACAGTCAGAGAAAGAGGTGGGGGAGGGAGGGGGAGAGAGAGATGGAGAGAGAGAGAGAGAGTGCAGAGAGCCAGAGAGCGAGGGAGGGAGGGTCGGTGGGGAAGAGGAGAGAGAGAGAGAGTGCAGAGAGCCAGATAGTGTAAGGCAATAACAGCAACAACTTGTTTTTGAATGGGCCCAGCAATGACCTCGGGTGGTCCCAGCGTAGAGGAAAGTGAGCTCAGTGCGGAGGAGAGTGGGCCCAGCATGGAGAAGAGTGGGCCCAGCATGGAGGAGCTTGGGCCCACCATGGAGGAGAGTGGAGTCAAAACATGTAGTGCGGGAAACGCACAGCCAGTCAGGCAGCATCCAAGGAGCAGGAGAATCAACCTGATGAAGAGCTTATGCTCGAAATCTCGACTGTCCTGCTCCTCGGATGATGCCTGACCAGCTATGCTTTTCTAGCACCATACCTTTTGACTCTGATCTCCAGCATCTACAATCCTCACTTTCTCCTCCATGGAGGAGATTGGGCCCAACCTGTAGAAGAATGGGCCCAGTGTGGAGGAGAGTGGGCCCAGTGCAGAGGAGTGTGCTTCCACCGCAGAGGAGAGTGGACCCAGCGCAGAGAGAATGGCCTCAGCGAAGAGGAGAGTGGGCCTAGTGCAGAGAGAATGGGCCCAGCGTGGAGGAGAGTGGGCCCAGTGTGGAGGAGAGTGGGCCCAGCGCAGAGAGAATGGGCCCAGCGTGGAGGAGAGTGGGCCCAGTGTGGAGGAGAGTGGGTTCAGCGCAGAGAGAATGGACCCAGCGTGGAGGAGAGTGGGCCCACTGTGGACGAAAGTAGGCCCAACATGGAGGAGAGTGGGCCCAGCGCAGAGAGAATGGACCCAGTGCAGACCTTGAGTGAGCCTCTACTTAGTTTCTGGGGTGAGCACAGAACCTGGCGTTGGAATCAGTGGCTGCTACATTGGCGGTGGAAGTGATGTCGGTGAGATGAGCCCAGCAAGAGATAGCACCTGAGGATCAGCGACTTTGTCATTGGTTAGATCCGTGATTGGCAGTGGCAATGTGGTGGTGGAAGGGCATTGTGGTGCCATTGAAGTGGGCCCTGCAGTGAGTGAACAACTCTGATCTTGGTGGGTCCAAGATGGCATACAGATGGCAGCAAGGCTGTGACGGACGGACATTGGCCCAGCAGCAAAAGATAGCGCCTGAGGTTCGGCGACTTCACCGTTGGTTGGGTCTGGTGTAGACAGCGGCGCTGCAGGAAGGGCAGCAAGGGAAGATGATGCAGGGCATTGTTGATGATGAGCTGCCTCGGCACCCGTAGACTCTCTTTAAGCTACATCTTTCTATTTTTCCTTATTCTTAAATTATTCAAAATGGTATAGAATGGTGGTGACAAATAAAGGTTTTTCATTCTATTTTACTGCATTCTTACTGTAAAATACACGTGGCAATAAAATCAACTTCTTCAATGTATCTTCATTTCTTAAGTTTCCCATTTCTGCAAACATTCTTATAAATCGCTTCTGCACTCTCTCCAATGTGTTCACGTCTTTCCTAAAATGTGGTGCCCCCCAACTGTACACAATACTCCAGCTGAGTCTAACAAGGGTCTTGTACATGTTCACCATCTCCTCCTTGTTGTTGTACTCAATGCCCCTACTAGTAAAGCCAAGAACACTGTGTGTACTCTCCCCCTGTCCTGCCATCTTCAATGATCTGTGCACATAAATCCCCAGCTCTGTTTCTGCACCCCCTATAGAATGAACCCCCGACTTTATATAAATTTTTAATGCTGTTCTGACTTCACACTTCTCGCATTGAAAATCATCCATCCCTATCCACCCCATCCACCAACTTGTCCTTTTGGAGTTCCAGGAGAGAGTGAGGACTGCAGATGCTGGAGATCAGAGATGAAAATGTGTTGCTGGAAAAGCGCAGCAGGTCAGGCAGCATCCAAGGAACAGGAGATTCGACGTTTCGGGCATAAGACCTTCTTCAGGAATTATCCCCTTTTGGAGTTCCACACTGACCTCACAGTTTACTTCTTCCAAGTATAGCGTCGTCTCCAAACTTTGAAACTGTGCCCTGCACACCAAGATCCAGATCTTGATATATCTCAGGAAAAGCAGGGCTCCCAATATCGTTCCCTGGTGAGCTCCACAACAAATCTTCCTCCAGCCCAAATAACATCCACTGAGCATTAATCTGTTCCCTATCACTCAGCCCATGTTGTACCTGGAAGTGAGTTACAGACTGGAATCTAATCTATTGCACCAATGTAACTTGAATCTGATTCCAATCATGCAGTAAATGACAACTTATTTATGATAGGATCGTGATAACCTGATGATATGAATGGCCTCTTTTTTTTGAATAAATTCTTAACATCTTAACTAAGAAACTTTGAATTAATAGGAGTACACTACATGCATTAGATATGAACCACCACTGGTATTTCAGAGACTAACATGGGATGAACACAACAGCAACCATAGAACATAGAACAGCAGAGCACAGTAACAGGCCCTTCAGCCCACCATCTTGTGCTGAACATGATGCCAAATTAAACCAATCCCTTCCGCCTGCCCTTAGTCCATATCTGTTCATTCCTTGCATATTCATGTGCTTATCTGACTGTCCCTTAAATGTCCCAATCATCTCTGCTTCCACCACCACCTCAGCAGCGTGTTCCACACTCCTCCCACTCTGTGTAATAAAACTTACCTCACTCATCTTCTTTGAATTTCTGTCCTCTCATCATAAGTGCATGCCCTAGGTTTAGACATTTCGACTCTGGCAAAAAGATTCTGACCGTCAACCCTATCCATGCCTCTCATAATTTTATAAACTTCTGTCAGGTCACCATTCAGCCTCTGCTGCTCCAGAGAAAACAACCCGAGTTTGTCCAGGCTCTGCTGACAGCTCATGCCCTCCAGTCCAGGCAACGTCCTGGGAAACTTCTCTTGCACCCTCTCCACATCCTTTCTATAATGTGGTGACCAGAATCGAATCAACTGTCATCTCACTGTGCCATTTATGTAGTTACTTGCCTTTAGACACTTTGCAAGTGCGATATCAAACAAGCGTTCACCCTGATCGCCGCAAGGACATAACTGAACGAGAAGGAGGAAGGTCTTAAGGTTTGACTCAAAAGCAAAAGGAGACGTTTGTGCAGTTTGTTCTTTCTCGTGATTGGGTGAGGGCTGTCATTTCAAACCTGTTGAACAATCCAAACTTTAACAGGGCAATCTATAAAGGCAATGAAAACACAATCAAATAAATATTGTAGCTAATGATTTTCTTATTCATCAGTAAAGGGAGTTGACCCGTTGGCTAACAACAGTTTCTTTGTGTACATTGGTGTGTTTGTCCGATACTATTCCCACTGTTTATTTGAGTATGTTTGCATTGATGTTGTACATGAGCTGGAGCACAATCGAGCCTTTGATGTCATAAAGGCCTGGACAAGTATTCCTGGTGATAGCTTCGAAATACACCAATTTCTTAGATTAGATTAGATTAGATTCCCTACAGTGTGGAAACAAGCCCTTCAGCCCAAGTCCACACCGACCCTCCGAAGACTAACCCACCTAGTCCCATTTCCCTCTGACTAATGCACCTAACACTATGGACAATTTAGCATGGCCAATTCACCTGACCTGCACATTTTTGGACTGTGGGAGGAAACCAGAGCGCCCGGAGGAAACCCACGCAGACACAGGGAGAATGTGCAAACTCCACACAGACAGTCACTTGAGTCTAGAATCGAACCTGGGACCCCATGCTTTGTTTTCACAGATCAAGACTCATTTAGGAATTTAACGTTCTCTGAGTTGAGCTTGAACACAGTGGCTCCAGACTCTGTTTGCTGATCTATAGAGTCTTGCCTCTGTAGCCACTCATAATCCCACCAGCTTTCAGCAATGAGTCTGTGTTTCACACATGGTGCATGGACCTGCTGCTGTTTCTCTTGTCATTCTATATGTCTGGGGTAAGCACAGATGAGAATCATTACTACCACGGGGTGGCACAGTGGCCCAGTGGTTAGCACCGCTGCCTCTCTGTGCCAAGGACTCGGGTTCGACTCCACCCTCAGGCAACTGTCTGTGTGGAGTTTGCACATTCTCCCCGTGTTTGCATGGGTTTTCTCCAGGTGTTCCGGTTTCCTGTCACAGTCCAAGGATGTGTAGGTTATGGTGGATTGACCATGCTAAGTTGCCCTTTGTGTACAGGCTAGGTGGGTTAGCCTTGGGAAATGCAGGCTTACAAGGAATGGGTGGGCTGCTCTTTGGAGGTCAGTGTGGATTCAATAGGCTGAATGGCCTGCTTCCACACTTTGATCTCATCAGTTCTCTGCTCTGTTTCCTTGCCTTATCTCAAATGTCTACCCTCTCATTCCTTCATTCATCCCTGGGTCCTTGCTTTCTAGTTGGGTCCTTTACACCTTTTAAAAATTTGTTTGTTGGACATGAGAATTGCTGGTTAGGCCTCGATTTGTCGATTGTCCGTAATTGCTCTGGAGAAAGTGGTGGTGAGCTGCCTTCCTGAATCATTGCAGTCCATGCGCTATAGGGACACATACAATGTGACGCAGTCTCTATATTTCATTACAAAATGAGTTATGAGGAGAGGCCAGATAGACTGGGACTTTTGTCCCTGGAGTACAGGAGGTTGAGGGGTGACCTTATAAAGGTTTCTAAAATCATGAGGTGCATGGATAAGGTGAATGGCTAAGGATTTTTTTTCCCCAGGGTAGGGGAGTCCAAAACTACCTTCAATCTGGTGGGTGGGTGGGGGGTGGAGGTGGGTTTACGGCTCTGCTAGTTACCGATAACTGGTCTGATGCCATTTATTTGTTCTTTTAAAGCTGTTTACTTAGATAATGTATCAGCTAGAGAACAGGTAAAACTAATAAAAGAAAGGTATACAGTAAAAAGGATATGAATGTAGCATCAACAGAATTTACAGTTCGAAAGCAAACATCATTTAATTGTTACACAGTTTAATTTAGCAAGTGCCAATACAATACAGTCCATGTTACTCCTCCAGCACCTTCAGTACGATGAATCAAAAACTCCTGTACCAGCTCTTCTTCTGTCACAACTTTACATGAGGCAGCGTATGTAGGAAGCACGCTCCAGAGGAAACTAAATGAGCATCCATAAACAAGGCAGGCATAGACACTGTTCTAAATTTTGTTTTCTTAATTCATTCGCAGGATTGGCTGGATCAGCATTATTGCCCAGAGGGCAGTTAAGAGTCAACCACATTGCTGTGGGTCTGGAGTCACATGTAGGCCAGACCAGGTAAGGATGGAGTTTTTCCTTCCCTGAAGGACATTAGTGAACCAGATGGGATTTTACAACAATTGGTTCATGGTTATCATTCAACTCTTAATTCGAGAGATTTTTATGCAATTCAAATTCTACCATGACAGGATTGGAACCTAGCTCCCCAGAACTTTACCTGGGTCTCTGGATTAATAGGAAGTGAGGACTACAGATGGTGAAGATCAGAGTTGAAATGTGTGGTGCTGGAAAAGCATAGCAAGTCAGGGAGCATCTGAGGAGCAGGAGAGTCAACATTTTGGGCTTATATCTTTCAGCCTGACCTGCTGTGCTTTTCCAGCACCACCCTTTTCATCTCTGGATGAACAATCCTGCGATAATACCACTCTGCTATCACTTTCCTCAATGCTTGAGGCGGAATGGGGAAAGGCTTCAGAAATTAGAAATACAAAGGGACTTGGATTCTCTTAAGGTTAACATGTAGGTTCAGTTCACAGTTAAGAAGGCAAATGCAACGTTGGCATTCATTTCAAGAGGGCTGGAATACAAGATATATTGCTGAGGCAGTGTAAGGCTCTGGCTGAGCTGTTTTTGGAATTTATGAGCAGTTTTGGGCCTGTATCAAATGAAAGGTATGCTGGTGTTGGAGAGGAGGTTTACAAGGATGATACCACAATGAAGGGCTCATCATATGAGGAGCAGTTGAGGACTCTGGGGTCTGTACTTGATGGAGTTTAGAAGGATGAGGGGGGATCTGATTGAAACACACAGGATACTGGTAGAGTGGGTGTGGAGAAGATGTTTCCACCAGTAGGTCAGACTAGGACCTGAGGACACAGCCTCAGAGTGACGGAGTGATCCTTTAGAAGTGCGATGAGGAGGAATTTCTTCAATCAGAGTTGGGGGAAATCTGTGGAACTGGGACCTGGTCGTTAAAACACATATGGGTGGATAAATCCCTGGGACCTGATCAGGTGTGCCCTAGAACTCCGTGGGAAGCTAGGGAAGTGATTGCTGGGACCTTGCTGAGATATTTGTATCATCGATAGTCACAGGTGAGGTACCGGAAGATGGAAGATGGGTAACGTGGTGCCACTGTTTAAGAAAGGCGCTAAGGAAAAGCCGGAGAACTGAGCCTGACATCGGTGGTGGGTAAGTTGTTGGAGGGAATCCCGAGGGACAGGATGTACATGTATTTGGAAAGGCAAGGACTGATTAGGGATAATCAGCTTGGCTTTGTGCGTGGGGAATCATATCTCACAAACTTGATTGTATTTTGAAGATTGAAGAAGGCACAGCAGTGGACGTTGTCCATATGGACTTCAGTAAGGCGTTTGACAAGGTTCTGCATGGCAGACTGGTTAGCAAAGTTAATGCATATAGACTCAGGGGAAGCTAGCCAATTGGATACAAAATTGGCTTAAAAGTAAGAGACAAAAGGCATGGTGGAGGGTGTTTTATTTGGACTGGATTGCCATGACCAGTGGAATGCCATATGGATTAGTGTGGATCCACTGTTTTTCTCATTTATTTAAATGATTTGGAAGAGAATATAGGAGTTTTCATTACTAACTTTGCACATGACACCAAAATTGGAGGTGTGGGGACAGCGGACAAGATTACCTCAGAGTATAACGTGATCTTGATCAGATGGGCCAATGGGACGAGGCTTGGCAGATGGAGTTTAATTGAGATAATTGTGAGGTGCTGCATTCTGGAAAGGCAAATCAGGGCAGGGTTGATACACTTAATGGTAAGGTCCTGGGGAGAGTTGCTGAACAGAGACCTTGGAGTGCAGGTTCATAGATAGGATAGTGAAGAATGTGTTTGGTATGATTGCCTTTAGTGGTCAGACCATGGACGGCATGGTGGCACTGTAGTTAGCACTGCTGCCTCACAGCGCCAGAGACCTGGGTTCAATTCCCGCCACAGGCAACTGTCTGTGTGGAGTTTGCACATTCTCCCCGTGTCTGCGCCGGTTTCCTTCAGGTGCCCCGGTTTCCTCCCGCAGTCCAAAAATGTGCAGGTTAGGTGAATTGACCACGCTAAATTGCCCATAGTGTTAGGTGAAGGGGTAAATGTAGGGGAATGGGTCTGAGTGGGTTGCTCTTCGGAGGGTCGGTGTGGACTTGTTGGGCCGAAGGGCCTGTTTCCACACTGTAAGTAATCTGATCTGTACGATTTGGGAGATCATGGTGCGGCTGTTCGGGACATTGATTAGGCCACTTTTAGAATACTGCATGCAATTCTGGTCTCCTTGCTATAAGAAACATATTGTTCAACTTGAAAGGGTTCAGAAAAGATTTACAACAATGTTGCCAGGGTAAAAGGGTTTGAGCTATAGGGAGAGGCTGAATAGGCTGGAGCTATTTTTCCTGGAGGATCGGAGGCTGAGGAGTGACCTTATAGAGGTTTATAAAATCATGAGGGGCATGGATAGAGTAAATAGACAAGGTTTTTACCCAGGGTAGGGGAGTCCAAAACTAGAGGGCATAGGTTTTAGGTGAAAGGGGAACGATTCAAAGGGGATAGTCATAGGGGATTCTATTGTGAGGGGAGTAGATAGTTGGTTCTGTGGCCGAAAACAGGACTCCCGGATGGTATGTTGCCTCCCAGGTGCTCGGGTCAGGAATGTCACTGATTGGTTGCAGAGCATTCTACAAGGGGAGGGTGAACAGCCAGTTGTTTTGGTGCGTATAAGCACCAACGATATAAGTAGAAAATGAGATGAGGTCCTGAAAGAAGAATTCAGGGAGCTAGGAGAGAAGTTAAAGAGCAGGACCTCAAAGGTAGTGATCTCGGTATTACTACCAGTGCCACGTGCTAGCCAGCGTAGAAATTGTAAAAATAGGCAGGATAAACACATGGCTTGAGAGATGGTGTAGGAGGGAGGGATGCAGATTTGTTGGACATTGGGACCGGTTCTGGGGAAGATGGGATTATTACAAAATGGGCGGTCTACAAGGGGAGTTTTTGCTACTGCTGTTGGAGAGGTTTTAAACTAATGTGGCAGAGGACTGAGGACCAGAAGAGAAAACAAGTAGGCAGCGAGGTGGAGACTGGAGACTGTAAGAATTATGAAGATAGCATTAATAAAGGGAAGAGTAGGCAGAGAGTAGATGAGCGCAAAAGAACTGGTGGCCTGAAATGCATCTACTTTAATGCAAGGAGTATAGTGTGTAAGGCAGATGAACTTAGGGCTTGGATTGGTGCCTAGGAGTATGACATTATTGCAATCACAGAGACTTGGCTGAAGGAAGGGCATGAAGATTGGTAACTAAATGTTCCAGGATATAGATGCTTCAGACAGGACAGGGAGGGAAGTAAAGAGGAGGGGGAGGGTGTGGAGTTGCATTGCTGGTCAGGGATGATATCACGGCTGTGCTAAAGGGGGACACTGTGGAGGTCTTTGGTAGTGACGCATTATGAATGGAGCTGAGAAATAAGAAGGGTGCAGTTACATTGTTGGGGCTGTATTACAGGCCTCCCAACAGTGAGCGTGAAGTAGAACAACAAATAGGTAAACAGATTATGGAAAGATGCAGAGGCAGTAGGGTAGTGGTGATGGGAAATTTTAATTTACCCAACACTGACTGGGATACACTTAGCGTCAGAGGTCTGAATGGGGTAGAATTTGTAAGAAGCGTCCAGGAGAGTTTTCTAGAGCAGTGTGTCAATAGTCCGATGAGGAAAGGGGCCATATTGGACCTGGTTCTGGGAATGAGCCAGGACAGGTGATAAAAGTTACGGTGGGGGATTTCTTTGGGAACAGTGATCACAATTCTGTAAGTTTTAGAATACTCATAGATAAAGATGAGAGTGGTCCAAAGGGAAAAGTACTAAACTGGGCCAAGGCCAACTATATCAAAATTAGGCAGGAGCTGGGAGATGTGGATTGGACACAGCTAGTTGAAGGGAAGTCCACACTTGGGATGTGGGAGGCTTTCAAAGATAGTTTAAAGATGGTGCAGGATAGGCATGTTCCATTGAAAGCAAAGGATAGGAAGGGCAAGATTCGTCAACCATGGATGACAGGAGAAGTTGTACGACTAAACAAGAGGAAAAGGAAAGCATACATAAGCTCTAGAAAGCTAAGAACAGAACGGGCCCTGGAGGAATATCAGAAGAGTAGGACCAGTCTTCAATAAGGAATCAAGTGGGCTAAAAGGGATCATAAAGTAGCTTTAGCGAGCAGAATTAAGTAGAATCCCAAAGCCTTTTATTCTTATATAAGAAGCAAGTGGATAACTAGAGAAAGGCTTGGTCCACTAAAGGATAATGAAGGAAGGCTGTGTATTGAACCTGAGAGAATGGGTGAGATTCTGAATGATTACTTTGCACCAGTGTTCACTGAGGAGAGGAACATGATGAATCTTTCCATAAGTAGGGAAGATGCGTTGGGTAGGCTAGAGGCTATTAAGGTGGACAAATCCCCAGGACCGGATGGGATCTATCACAGGTTGCTGAGAGAGGGGAAAGAGGAAATAGTTAGGGCCCTGACAGATTCTTTGTGGCATCCTTAAATACAGGTGAGATGCCTGGAGGACTGAAAGTTTGCTCATGTTGTCCCCCTGTACAAGAAGGGTAGTAGGGATATTCTAGGTAAATACAGACCAGTGAGCCTGATGTTGGTGGTGGGAAAGTTGCTGGAGAAGGTACTAGGAATAGGATCTATTTATATTTAGAAAAGAATGGGCTAATCAGTAATAGGCAACATGGTTTTGTGCGGGGGAGATCATGCCGTACCAACTTAATAGAGTTCTTTGAGGAAGTGACCAAGTTGATAGATGAAGGAAGGGTTGTTGAAGTCATATACATGGACTTTAGTAAGGTGTTTGATAAGGTTCCCCATGGTAGACTAATGGAGAAGGTGAAGTCACATGGTGTTCTAGCTAGGTGGATAAAGAATTGGTTGAGCAACAGGAGACAGAGAGGGAGTTGAAGGGAGTTTCTCGAAATGGAGAAAGGTGACCAGTGGTGTACCACAGGGGTCAATGTTGGAACCACTGTTGTTTGTGATATTCATGAATGATCTGGAAGAAGGCACTGTTGGTATGATCAGCAAGTTTGCAGATGACATGAAGATTGGTGGAATAGCAGAAAGCATAAGGGACTGTCAGAGAATACAGGAGGGTATAAAAAGATTGGAGAGTTGGGTGGAAAAGTGGCAGATGGTTCTCAATCCAGACAATTGTGAGGTGATGCATTTTGGGAAGTCTAATTCTAGGGCGAATTATACAATGAATGGAAGAGCCTTGGGAAAAGTTGATAAGCAGAGAGATCTGGGAGTGCAGGTCCATTGTACCCTGCAGGTTGCTGCACAGGTGGATAGAGTGGTCAAGAAGACATATAGTATGCTTGCCTTCATTGGACGGGGTATTGAGTATAAGAGCTGGCAGGTCATGTTAAAATTGTACAGAGCATTGGTTTGGCCGCATTTAGAATACTGTGTACAGTTCTGGTCGCCACATTACCAAAAGGATGTGAATGCTTTGGAGAGAGTGCACAGAAGGTTTACAAGGATGTTGCCTGGTATGGAAGGTGCTAGCTATGAAGAGAGGTTGAGTAGGTTAGGATTGTTTTCATTAGAAAAAAGAAGATTGAGGGGGGACCTGATTGAGGTTTACAAAATCATGAACGTTATAGATAGGGTGGATAGAGACAAGCTTTTTCCCAAGGTAAAAGATTCAATAACGAGAAGTCACGCTTTCAAGGTGAGAGGTGGGAAGTTTAAGGGGGATCCACGTTGCACGTACCTCACACAGAGGGTGGTGGGCGTCTGGAATACGTTGCCAGCAGAGGTGGTAGAGGCAGGTACGGTAGATTCATTTAAGATGCAACTGGACAGATGCGTGAGTAGGTGGGGAGCAGAGGGATACAGATGCTTAGGAATTGACCGACAGGTTTAGACAGTACATTTGGATCAGTTCAGGCTTGGAGGGCCGAAGGGCCTGTTCCTGGCTGTAAATTTTCTTTGTTCTTTGGATCTAAGGGACAACATTTTTCATGCAGAGGGTGGTGCGTGTATGGAATGAGCTGCCAGACGAAGTGGTGGAGGCTGGTACAATTGCAACATTTAAAAGGCATCTGGATGGGTATATGAATAGGAAGGGTTTAGAGGGATATGGGCCTAGTGCTGGCAAAGGGGACTTGATTAATTTAAGATATCTGGTCAGCATGGACGAGTTAGACTGAAGCATCTGTTTCCGTGCTGTACAGCTCTATGATTGCGGATACCAAGTCACTGAGTGTATTTAAGACATAGCTAGATTGCTGATTAGGAAGAGAATGACTGAATGGAGAAACACACTCAATGGGTCAATTGACCTAATTCTACTTTGATATATTATGGGCTTACATTGTTAAAAAGGCAGGTTTGCATTTATATAGCTCCTTTCACACTTTCCAGCACTTCCAGCTAATCAAATACTTTTAAAATGTGCGAAGCAAAATATGGAAACAGGAAGTTCTTACAAACAGCAGTCTGATACCTGGATTTAATGATCCCTGGCTTAGAGTAAGTACTGCTGGACATCATTTATTCTTTCATGTTGGCAAGTCTGGGATTGATTGCCCATCCATCTCTAACTTCCCCTCGAACTGTGTGGCTTGTTAGGCTATTTCAGAGGCTAGGTAAAGGACAAAGAACAAAGAAAATTACAGCAAAGGAACAGGCCCTTCGGCCCTCCAGGCCTGCACTGATCCAGATCCTATATCTAAACCTGCCTCCTATTTTCTAAGGATCTGTATCCCTCTGCTCCCTGCTCATTCATGTATCTGTCTAGATACATCTTAAATGATGCTATCATGCCCGCCTCGACCACCTCCACTGGCAACATGTTTCAGCAGAGCACCCACAACCCTCTGTGTAAAGGCCTTTCCACACATATCTCCCTTAAACTTTTCCCCTTTTACTTTGAACTCGTGACCCCTAGTAACTGAGCCCCCCACTCTGTGAAAAAGCTTCTTGCTATCCACCCTGTTTATACCCCTCATGAATTTGTAGACTGCAACCAGGCTCCCCCTCAACTTCCATCTTTCTAATGAAGATAATCCTAATCTACTCAACCTCTCTTCGTAGCTAGCGCCCTCCATACCAGGCAACATCCGAGTGAACCTCCTCTGCACCCTCTCCAAAGCATCCACATCCTTTTGGTAATGTGGCGACCAGAACTGTACGTAGTATTCCAAATGTGGCCAAACCAAAGTCTTATCCAACTGTAAAATGACCTGCTAATTCTTGTCCTCAATACCCCGTCCGATGAAGGAAAGCATGCCATATGCCTTCTTGACCACTCTACTGACCTGCATTGCCACCTTCAGGGTACAATGGACCTGAACACCCAGATCTCTCTGTACATCAATTTTCCCCAAGGCTTTCCCATTTCCTGTATAGTTCGCTCTTGAATTGGATCTTCCAAAATGCATCACTTCACATTTGCCTGGATTAAACTCCATCTGCCATTTCTCTACCCAACTCTCCAATCTGCCTATATTTTGCTGCATTCTCAGACAGTCTCCTTCACTATCTGCGGCTCCAGCAATCTTAGTGTCATCTGCAAACTTGCTAATCAGACCACCTAGACCTTCCAATCAGACACCTATACCTTCCTAAACTGTGAGTTTGGAGTCACGTGTAGGCCAGGTCAGGTGAGGGCAGCAGATTTCTTCCTGAATGAACATCGTTGAAACAGATAGGTTCTTCTCAACTAGAAGGGACAATAACAAGCATGCTAACTAAGCGCTTTATATTATGGATTTATCAATGCAGTGAAATTCAGTTCCAACAGTTGCTGTAGTGGGATTCAAACTGGAAGTCCCTACAGCATTAGTCTGGGCCTCTAGATTATTATTTCACTGACATTATCACTGCACTATTGTCTCCCTGCCTAAGCTAAACAAACACATATTCTCTTCTTTGCAACAGTCCTGTGAGGTACTGACCATGGGTTGGCATGGTGGCTCAGCGGTTAGCACTACTGCCCCACAGCGCCAGGGACCGGGTTCTGATTCCACCCTTGGGTGACTCTCTGTGTGGAGTTTGCACATTCTCTCTGTGTTTGCGTGGGTTTCCTCCCACAGTTCAACAGCGTGTAGGCAAAGTGGATTAGCCATGGGAAATGCAGGGTTACAGGAAAGGCAGTGGGGTGGTGGGGGGTGGGGGGGCATCTGGCTGGGGTGTTCTTTAGAGCATCAGTGTGGACTCTATGGGCTGAATGGCCTGCTTCCACACTGTCGGGATTCTGTGATTAGGTGGCTCCTGTGTTGTCATGTCCACATGAATCAGCTGCATTGCCTTGAGTAGATGCACTGTCACCAATCTTTCTGACTGTATTGGTCTCAGTTACTAATAAGGTGCAGAGTAGGAAGCCCACACAAATTTCTCAGCACAATATAGGCTCCAACTTCCATCAAAAATGAAGGGCTTATGCCCGAAACGTTGATTCTCCTGCTCCTCGGATGCTGCCTGACCTGCTGTGCTTTTCCAGCACCATACTCTCGACTCTGATGAGCTTTTACAGTTAGATTAATCTTCTCTTCTGCTGTTTTCTTCCCAATGGGAGATCTTCTTTTGAGTGTGACATACCTGAAAGAGATGAATCAGGAAGTCTGACGACAATTCTGTCTCAAATTAATTCTGCTTGTAATTCTGAACAATGTGTAAAGATCATTCATAAGGTTGTCAATAGAACCTCCAAAAGGTTGGATGTTTCCTTAAAGCCTCCTGCCTCCAAAAGGTTCTAAAACAATGAGACCTTGGATTGCAGGCTCATAGTCATAAGTAGACAAGGTAATGAAGACGGCATTTGGTATGCATGCCTTTATTGATCAGTGCATTGAATAAAGCAATTGGGAAGACATGCTGTGGCTGAACAGGACATTGGTTTGGCCAGTTTTGGAACATTGTTCATTTCTGGTCTCCCTGCTATAGGAAAGATGTTGTGAAACTTGAACAGGTTCAGAAAAGATTTACAAGGATGTTGCCAGAGTTGGAGGGTTTGAGCTATAGGGAGAGGCTGAATAAGGCTGGGGCTGTTTTCCCTGGGGCATCGGAGGCTGAGGGGTGATCTTTTGAGGTTTATATAAACCATGAGGGGCATGGATAGGGTGAATAGACAAGGTATTTTCCCCAGGCTAGGGGAGTCCAAAACTAGAGGGCATAGGTTTAGCGTGAAAGGGGAAAAGTATAAAAGTTGCCCTAAGGGGCAAACTTTTCACACAGACGGTAGTGTATGTATGGAATGAGCCACTAGATGAAGTAGTGGAGGCTGATACAATTACAACATTTAAAAGGCATCTGACTGGTGTTTAAATAGGTGGGGTTTAGAGTGATATTGGCCAAGTGCAGGCAAATGGGACAAGGTTAATTTAGGATATCTGGATGATTTGGACCGAAGGGTCTGTTTCCATGCTGTATATCTATGACTCTAATACTCTCCATTCTTCATTGTGCTTGATGTAAAGTAATTGTCAAATATTCTTAAGCTATTGTATCTTATTGTCTCTTCACAGTTTTAAACCATGATCTGCAAATGGATCTAAAGAGTAAAGAAATGCATTCACTTGTTGTTGTCTGGCTTTTTTATGTAATCCGTGAAGCAATTCTGTAACGCATGAATTGTCTCTTACAATTCAGTTCCCTGACTGGAGGATTAGTGATTTCAAATCTGCTTGCGCATGCAATCCTTTTTCTCGCTGTCAAAACATTTAACCGACGTTAAATTCAGAATAATAGAGATCTAAGGCAGAGAAAAGAGCCTTCAGCCCATCGCATCCATACTGGTCATAATGAATTTGAATCAGCTTTATTGTCACAAATACTCACCTGAGTACAATTAAAAGTTTGCAAGTCGCCACTTACAGTGCCATCCTAGATACTGTGGCACACATTCTTGAGTACAAATTGTAGTGGTTCTGTTCGCCGAGCTGGAAGTTTTTGTTGCAAACGTTTTATCCCCTGGCTAGGAGACATCATCAGTGCTGTGGAGCCTCCTGCGAAGCGCTTCTTTGATGTTTCTTCCGGCATTTATAGCGGCATTTATACCACTATAAATGCCGGAAGAAACATCAAAGAAGCGCTTCGCAGGAGGCTCCACAGCACTGATGATGTCTCCTAGCCAGGGGACGAAACGTTTGCAACAAAAACTTCCAGCTCGGCGAACAGAACCACTACAACAAGCACCCGAGCTACAAATCTTCGCACAAACTTTGAGTACAAATTCTTAGGTAGAAAAGAAAAATAAAGAAATAAAATATCCATCATGACAAAAGTACAAAATCATAATAATAATTTAGAAAAATAAAGAAATAAAAAGTTCAGAATAACAGTCCTTCCATTTTAGTATATAAAAAATCTTTTAAAAAGAGAAATTAAACAACTACCTAACTACCTCAATCCTATTTCCCAATACTTACATAAGATCATCAGAACTAGGAGCAGGAGTAGGCCACCTGGCCCCTTGAGCTGATCTTTTCATGGCCTCAGCTCCAATTACCTGCCCGCCCATCATAACCTTTAATTCCTTTGCCCTTCAAAAATCTATATCTACCTTAAAAGCATTCAATGAGGTAGCCTCAACTGTTTCACTGGGCAGGGAATTCCATAGATTCTCAACCCTTTAGGTAAAGACGTTCCTCCTCAAATTAGTTCTAAACCTGCTCCCCATATTTTGAGTCTATGCCCCCTAGTTCTAATTTCACCCGCCAGTAGAAAGGACCTCCCCGCTTCTATCTTATCTATTCTCTTCATAATTTTATGTGTTCCTGTAAGATCCCCTCTTAGGGCGGCATGGTGGCTCAGTGGTTAACACTGCTGCCTCACAGCACCAAGGTCCAAGGTTCGATTCCAGCCTTGGGTGACTGTCTGTGTGAAGTTTGCACATTCTCCCCGTGTCTGTGTGGGTGTGCTCCAGTTTCCTCCCACAGTCCAAAGATGTGCAGGCCAGGTGAATTGGCCATGCTAAATTGCCCATAGAGTTAGGCGCATTAGTCAGAGGGAAATGGGTCTGGGTGGGTCATTCTTCGGAAGGTTGGTGTAGACTTGTTGGGCCGAAGGACCTGTTTCCATACTGTAGGGAATCTAATCTCATTCTTCTAAATTCTAATGAGAATAATCCCAGTCTCCTCATAAGCCAACGCCCTCAACTCTCAAGTCAACCAAGTGAACTTCCTCTGTACCCCCTCAAACTAGGAAACCAAAACCATACATGGTACTCCACGGCCAACTGCCTGTGGTATGGACCAGGTCAGAAGTCCTCAAAACATTTCAAGAAAGTAGCCCTAACCCTAACCTTGCTCGTTGTTTTAAGCAGGTGTAACATGGATATTCCAGGAGGGATGCAGCTGGTCAATCCACTTAGTTTTAAACAAAACAGAAGTTATTTGTAAGATTACTGAGTTAAACACAAATGAAAGAGAACAGAATATAGAATAACTTAACCCCTCTAATAACCCAACAGATTTATCCCAACCTAATGATGCTGCTCCAAATACTTGCAACAATCCCCATAAAAACCCATAAAAAGGAAAAATCCAATACAGGTTCTTACAGGAGAGATGTCAGAGAGAGAGAGTACCAGCCTGGACCTGCTTCTTTGGGTCCAGCAACTTCACAAACTGACTGACTGCTTTCAGCGAACAGCCAGACCAAATCAGAGAAAAGCTTAGCTAGG
The DNA here is from genome assembly GCF_020745735.1 of Hemiscyllium ocellatum. Lineage (NCBI taxonomy): Eukaryota > Metazoa > Chordata > Chondrichthyes > Orectolobiformes > Hemiscylliidae > Hemiscyllium > Hemiscyllium ocellatum. The sequence continues at coordinate 9,005,580 of NC_083407.1, read as the reverse complement.
AGAAGTGGCCGCTCCCCTTTCATTGTACAAGTATTTTTTTAAAAACTTAAAAAGCTTCCTCAGGTGGATCAACCCCAGAGATTTCGGAACCCGTGTCATTATGGCCTCCTGAAAAAAAAAGACCAAGGACGACCTAACCTTGATAAAGGAGCAGCAGCATCACACCTGGCATTGCAACTATACATCCAAATATTCCTGAAATGTGATGAGAGATTCGGCCTCTCCCACCATGACAAGCAGTGAGTTCCAGATTCCCACCACCCTCTGGTGAAAACACTTTTCCCCACATCTCCTATAATCCTTCTGACGCTTACTATGAATGTAAACCTGATGGTCATTGATGCTCCCACAAGGGGCAAAGTTTCTTACCTGGACCATCTCTGACACCTCCCTCCCTTTCCTGGGCCTCTCCATCTCCATTAATGACGACCGGCTTGACACTGACATTTTTTACAAATCCACCGACTCCCACAGCTACCTGGATTACACCCTACCTCCTGCAAAACTGCCATCCCATATTCCCAATTCCTCCGCCTCCACCGTATCTGCTCCCAGGAGGAACAGTTCCACCACAGAACACACCAGATGGCCTCCTTCTTTAGAGATTGCAATTTCCCTTCCCACGTGGTTAAAGATGTCCTCCAATGCATCTCGTCCACATCCTGCACCTCCACCCTCAGACCCCATCCCTCCAACCATAACAAGGACAGAACGTCCCTGGTGCTCACCGTCCACCCTACCAACCTTCGCATAAACCAAATCATCCGCCGATATTTCCGCCACCTCCAAAAAGATCCCACCACCAGGGATAAATTTCCCTCCCCACCTCTTTCCGCCTTCCACAAAGACCGTTCCCTCCGTGACTACCTGGCCAGGTCCATGCCCCCCCTACAACACACCCTCCCATCCTGGCACCTTCCCCTGCCACCGCAGGAACTGTAAAACCTGCGCCCACACCTCCTCCCTCACCTCTATCCAAGGTCCTAAAGGAGCCTTCCACATCCATCAAAGTTTTACCTGCACATCCACCAATATCATTTATTGTATCTGTTGCTCCTGATGCAGTCTCCTTTACATTGGGGAGACTGGGCGCCTCCTAGCAGGGCGCTTTAGGGAACATCTCTGGGACACCCGCACCATCAACCACACTGCCCCCTGGGCCCAACATTTCAACTCCCCCTCCCACTCTGCCGAGGACATGGAGGTCCTGGGCCTCCTTCACCGCCGCTCCCTCACCACCAGACGCCTGGAGGAAGAACACCTCATTTTCCGCCTCGGAACATTTCAACCCCAGGGCATCAATGTGGACTTCAACAGTTTCCTCATTTCCCTTTCCCCCACCTCACCCTAGTTCCAAACTTCCAGCTCAGCACTGTCCCCATGACTTGTCCGGACTTGTCCGACCTGCCTATCTCCTTTTCCACCTATCCACTCCACCCTCTCCTCCCTGACCTAGCACCTTCATCCCCTCCCCCACTCACCCATTGTACTCTATGCTACTTTCTCCCCACCCCCACCCTCCTCTAGCTTATCTCTCCATGCTTCAGGCTCTCTGCCTTTATTCCTGATGAAGGGCTTTTGCCCGAAACGTCGATTTCGCTGCTCCTTGGATGCTGCCTGAACTGCTGTGCTCTTCCAGCATCACTGATCCAGAATAGGCAAAGTTTCTTCCTGTCTACTCAATCAATTAACATCATTGTTTTTTTTCATGTCCCCTCTTAATCTCCTTCGCTCTAAGGAAAACAGCCCCAGTCTGTCCAATCTATCTTCACCACTGAAACTCTCCAACCCAGGGCAACATTCTGGTAAATCTCCATTGCGATCTCTCCGGTGCTATCACATTATGCTCTAATTCCAGAACTGCACACAACACTCGAGCTGTTACTTCACTAATTTAAATGATTTACTTGAAAGCTACTGCGATGACATTGTGGATTGAACTAATTTTACTTCTCAGTGTTTTAAATTGATCAATCAGTTGCATTTCAAAAACAAATTGTGATGATTTTCTTTGAATGCTGGATAATGAAGATGCTTTATCTTTAAGAGATTTGTGGCTTTATGAAGATTTTTAATTGCTATCTTAGTTTTCTTTTAAAAAGGCTTTCATAATTTCTTTGACTTGATTTATTGCAGTCCCGTGTTCTTAAGTCCAGTGAAAAGTTTTGTTTTGTGAGCAGTACAGGCAGATCATAGCACACAAGGACATTCAGATCATGGGATGCTGAGACAGAACGAGGCATCCAAAGGTACAGCTGCACAGGAGGTGCACAGAGCAAGGTCAACATTAACAAGGTCAACGTTATTTGAATGTGGAGGTGCTGGTATAGGGCTGGCATGGACAAGATCAGAAGTCACACGACACCAGGTAATAGTTCAACAGGTTTAACTGAAATCACAGGCTTTCGGAGCACAGTTCGTTTGTCGGGCAAAGTGAAGTGGGAGAGTGGAGGAGTGGGAGGGGGAGTTGATGTGTTCGGCCATGGGGCGGTGGGATTGTTTAGTGCCCATTTATCTGTCAGTCCCTTTGGCCCCACCCCCATATTCTTGATGAAGGGATTATACTCAAAACTTCAACTCTTCTGCTCCTCGGATGTTGCCTGACCAGTTGTGCTTTTCCAGCACCACACTTAGAACAAAGAACAAAGAAAATTTATAGCCCAGGAACAGGCCCTTCAGCCCTCCAAGCCTGAGCTGATCCAAACCTACTGTCTAAACCTGTCGCCCAATTCCTAAGCATCTGTATCCCGCTGCTCCCCACCTACTCATGCAACTGCCCAGGCGTATCTTAAGTGAATCTACCATGCCTGCCTCTCCCACCTCTGCTGGCAACGCATTCCAGACGTCCACCACCCTCTGCGTAAAGTACTTGCTGTGTGTATCCCCCTTAAACTTTTCACCTCTCACCTTGAAAGTGTGACCTCTCATTATTGAATCCTTCACCCTGGGAAAAAAACTTATCTCTATCTACTCTGTCTATTCCCTTCATGATTTTGAAGACCTCATTTTGAGGTCCCCCCATAATCTCCTTTTTTCTATTGAAAACAATCCTAACCTACTCAACCTCTTGTCATTGCTAGCACCTTCCATACCAAGCAACATCCTCGTAAACCTTCTCTGCACTCTCTCCAAAGCGTCCACATCCCTTTGGTAATGTGACTACCAGAACCGTACGCAGTATTCTAAATGGGGCCGATCCAACATCGTGTACAATTTTAACATGACTTGCGAGCTCTCATACTTGCTGTCCAATGAAGGCAAGCATACCATATGCCTTCTTGACCATTCTATCTACCTGTGTAGCAACCTTCAGGGTACAATGGACCTAAACTTCCAGATCTCTCTGCTTTTCCCAAGGCTTTTCCATTCACTGTATAATTCGCTCTAGAATTGGACTTCCCAAAATGCATCACCTCACATTTGCCTGGATTGATCTTCATCTACCACTTCTCCGCCCAGCTCTCCAGTCTATCTATATTCTCCTGTATTCTCTGACAGTCCCTTATGCTTTCTGCTACTCCACCAATCTTCGTGTCATCTGCAAACTTGCTGATCATACCAATAGTGCCCTCTTCCAGATCATTCATGAATATCACAAACACTGACCCCTGTGGAACATCACTGGTCACCTTTCTCCATTTCAAGAAACCCCCTTCAACTACTAATCTCTGTCTCCTGTTGCTCAACCAGTTCTTTATCCACCTAGCTACAACACCCTACGGCTACGGCACGGTGGCACAGTGGTTAGCACTGCTGCCTCACAGCGCCAGAGACCCGGGTTCAATTCCTGACTCAGGCGACTGACTGTGTGGAGTTTGCACATTCTCCCTGTGTCTGCGTGGGTTTCCTCCGGGTGCTCCGGTTTCCTCCCACAATCCAAAGATGTGCGGGTTAGGTGAATTGGCCATGCTAAATTGCCCGTAGTGTTAGGTAAGGGGTATATGTAGGGGTATGGGTGGATTGCGCTTCGGCGGGTCGGTGTGGACTTGTTGGGCCGAAGGGCCTGTTTCCATACTGTAACTAATCTAAAAAAAAAACCCTGCACACCACGTGACTTCACTTTCTCCATCAGCCTACCATGGGGAACCTTATCAAACACCTTAGTAAAGTCTATGTGTATGACGTCAACAGCCCTTCCTTCAACTTGGTCACTTCCTCAAAGCACTCTATTAAGTTGGTAAGACACAATCTCCCCTGCACAAAACCATGTTGCCTATCACTGATAAGCCCATTCTTTTCTAAATATAAATAGATCCTATGCCTCAGTACCTTCTCCAGCAACATTCCCACCACCGACGTCAGTCTCACTGGTCTGTAGTTACCCAGAATGTCCCTACTCTCCTTCTTGTACTGGGGGACAACATGAGCAACCCCACAGTCCTCCGGCACCTCACCTGTATTTAAGGATGCCACAAAGATATGAGTCAGTGCCCCAGCTATTTCCTCTCTCACCTCCCTCACCAACCTGGGATAGATCCCATTCGGCCCTGGGGATTTGTCCACCTTAATAACCTCGAGTCTACCCAACACATCGTCCCTCCTTACGTCAACGTGATCCAGAGTAATCAAACCTCTATCACTAATCTCAACATTCACCATATGCCTCTCCTCAGTGAACACTGATGCAAAGAATCATTGAGAATCTCACCCATTTCCTCAGGCTCTTCCTTCATTATCCTTTAGTGGACCAACTCTTTCTCTAGTTACCCACTTGCTTCTTATATAAGAATAAAAGACTTTGGGATTCTCCTTAATTCTGCTCACTAAAGCTATTCCATGACCCTTTTTAGCCTGCTTGATTCCTCGTTTAAGACTGGTCCTATTCTTCCGATATTCCTCCAGGGCCCATTCTGTTCTTAGCTTTTTGACACCGATCTCCAGTGTCTGCAGTCCTCGCTTTCTCCTGGGGGCCTAGAGTACATTCCCAGCAATGTGTCTGTCCCTTTTTTTATTATTAGGTTTTACCCACATGTTCTCATTTAGGGAACTTGTTAAGATAATATCCCTCCTTATTACAGTACCTGACTTCTTGATCAATATTGTGACACAACCTCATCTTTTGCAGTGCCCCACCTAAATAGCCTGAAATTTTTTACATCCTGGAATATTGTACTGCCAATTCTGGTTCCTTCCTCAACCATATCGCTGTGATAGCAGTAATATCAAATCAATAGACAATAGACAATAGGTGCAGGAGTAGGCCATTCAGCCCTTCGATATGATCATGGCTGATCATTCCTAATCAGTATCCGCTTCCTGCCTTATCTCCATAACCCTTGATTCCACTATCCTTGAGAGCTCCATCCAACTCTTTCTTAAATGAATCCAGAGACTGGGCCTCCACTGCCCTCTGGGGCAGAGCATTCCACACAGCCACCACTCTCTGGGTGAAGAAGTTTCTCCTCATCTCTGTCCTAAATGGTCTACCCCGTATTTTTAAGCTGTGTCCTCTGGTTCAGCACTCACCCATCAGCGGAAACATGTTTCCTGCTGCCAGAGTGTCAAATCCTTTCATAATCTTATATGTCTCAATCATATCCCCTCTCAGTCTTCTAAACTCAAGAGTATACAAGCCCAGTCGCTTCAGTCTTTCAGTGTAAGGTAATCCCTCCATTCCACATGTGTTAATCAACACCCTCAACTCATCTGCGTTACTCACAAGACTCCCTGCAAAGACCATGTTTGGAATATTGTGAGCAGTTTTGGGCCCTGTATCTAAGGGAGGATTTGGTGGGAGTCCAGGGGAGACCCATAAGAATGATCCTGGGGATGAAGGGCTCATCATATATACCTGATAGAGTTTAGAAGGATGAAGTGGTTCTCATTGAAACATGTAGAACAGAACGTAGAACCAAACAGCACAGGAACAGGCTCTTCGGCCCATCATGTCTGTGTTGACCGTGAAGCCATTCTAAACAAACTCCATTTGCCGGCACATGGTCCATATCCTTCTATTCCTTGCCTGTTCATAGTCTGTTTAAATTCCTCTTCAACATTGCTGTTGGATCTGCTTCTATCATCACCCCTGGCAGGGCATTCCAGGCTCTAATGAGAGCCCTGGATAGAGTGGACATGGAGAAAATGTTTCCACTTGGGGGGGAGACTAGTACCCCAGGGCACAGCCTCAGAGTGCAGGGACGATCCTTTAGAATGAAGATGAGGAGAAATTTCTTCTCTCAGAGGGTGGTGAATCTGTGGGAAGTCTGTTACAGAGGGCTGGGGAGGTCAAGTCACTGAGTGTATTGAAGATAGAAACAGATAGGTTCTTGATTAGTAAGGGGATCAAGGGTTATGGGGAGAAGGCAGGACAATGGGGTTGAGCAACATATTAGTGATGACAAATGCTGGAGCAGACGCAATAGACCAAATAGCTTAGTTCTACTCCTATATCTATCGTCTTATTAAAGTAAATACCATCTCATGTTACTATGCTCCTTTCTTCCTTAATTTGACTTTATACACCCTGCCTTCCAGCCTGACTTATTTTTTTGTTCTATATAGGAGCAGCACGGTGGCTCAATGGTTAGCACTGCTGCCTCACAGCACCAGGGACCCGGGTTTAATTCCAGTCTCGGGCAACTGTCTGTGTGGAGTTTGCACATTCTCCCTGTGTCCGGGTGGGTTTCCTCCCACACTCCAAAGTTGTGCAGGTTAAGTGAACTGGCCAAGCTAAATTGCCCATAGTGTTAGGTTCATCATTCAGAGGGAAATTGGTCTGGGTTGAATACTCTGCAGAGGGTCAGTGTGGACTGGCTGGTATGAAGGGCCTGTTTCCACACTCTTGGGAGTCTAATATTTAACTGTTGAAAATGTGTTGCTGGTTAAAGCACAGCAGGTTAGGCAGCATCAAAGGAATAGGAAATTCGATGTTTCAGGCATAAGCCCTTCATCAAGGCCCTTCTTGAGCCCTTAACCTGCTGTGCTTTAACCAGCAACACATTTTCAGCTGTGATCTCCAGCATCTGCAGACCTCATTTTTTACCCTAATATTTAACTGTGCTGTGTCCCCACTTGGTATCCCATCCCCTGCCACTGACTCTCTGGAATTCCTGGCTGTTGAGGCTGGGTCATTCAGTATATTCAAGGCTGAGGTGGACAGATTTTTAATCAGCAAAGAATCAAGTGTTATTGAAATAAGACAGGAAAGTGAAGTTTATCAGATCAGATTGAATGGTGGAGTGGACTCGATGGGCTGAATGGCCTTCTTGAGCTCCAATGGCACAGCGACATGGTTGACTCTTAACTGTCCAGAGCACGTGAATGAATTTTTTTAAAAAGCCCATTTTGAGTTCACATCTCTGGATCTGAACTGACTCTGTTCTGAATCAGGGATGACTGAGCCTCTCAACTGAGTTCAGAGGAAGATGAAACTGAGTTAGTTCCTGTTATAAGCTCCTGTTCTGCAGGTGCCTGGTCACAAAGGAATTGAAAATCTCACTCCGATTGCTTCCAGCGATGTGGTGAAGAATCCATCTCCATGGTTAAATTACACCGTGACTGGGGCAGCTAGTTCAGCAATAAACTGTAAAATGGCAGCCCCATAAAATACTGTGAGCAGAGTCCATCGAGATTATCAGAGATCATCCACTTGTTGACAGAGCTGATAAAAATCAGTTTCCATCTGCTATATTCCTGTTTCTCCTGCCCTACAATGCACATTTCTCATTTCCGAGCAATGTCTTACAACCACAAAGCCAGGGTCCAGGAGCAGCAAATGTTTGCGGTTGTCTGATCGCCATAGCCTGAATGGTGTGCTCAATAGAGAAAACAGATCTCAATCCTTTGCTCCAGTACATCCCATGATTGAACGGGGAGAAACTAAGAAAGACCTGCATTTCTATAGTGACTTTCAGTGCGTTTTGCTGGCATTTGATATACTAACTTATAAAGTTCTCCTGGGTGTATTTTAAAAATTCCACCCCCTCTAAACCTGTGAGAACTCTGAATTAACTCCACTATCCCAATACCAAGTCACCCTTTATTTACACATGCATAATCCTTGACACTGGTCTGCATTGCTCAGAGGCAACTCTCAGAGTGAACAGAGCCTCTAACACTCCTGCTTATATCTGTCAGCCAGGGCTCCCTGATTGGACCAGCTTAACAGCCCCAATCAAGGAACTCATATTCTATGAGAGCCACCTGGCTGACCCCATGACAATCACAGACTCAGCTAATGTTGTAGAAGTTGAAATCCTCTCCTGACACTCTTTTATTACTTTTACTTACATTTTCTAAATTTAACCTACAAATCTACACTCCTATTCCTCCCATTCAGTCAGGAGACCTTTTGAACACACTCACAGCAATGTGATTGCTCCTCTTTGGTTTTTAAGTCCTACTCACATGGGAAGAACCTTCTAAGATGTAATTGATTCCCTGATCAAAAACTGCGACAGCCCTTCCTATTTTACCTCCTTTCCGATGCTCGCCTGAAGATACTGCTTCCAGGAATATTGACCTGCCCAAAACCAGCCCCTCTCTCAACCATGTTCCAGTGTGTTTGCGATACTGTCATTTTAACAAGGTTATTTTGTCCTTGGATTTTTTTTTCTAAGGGAGATCATAAAGTCGGGGTGCTGAGGTATCTAGAAAGAGCCTAGTTTAACAATAGCAGGGGACTGGCCAGTTCTCCCAGTTCAGGTTTATTCTAGTTTGGTTTAACTGTGGCAATCACAAGACGCTGGAGTCCAGAAAGGTTGCAAGCTTCAGTAAAGGGTTCCTGACTGACTTTCTCGCTGAAACCTCTTTGGATGTTGTTCCCTCCTGCCCGTAAGAATCAATGTTTCAACTTATCTTTTTGCTAAGGGGTGTGTTTATGGGATGTTATTGGATTGGAACAGTTCCTTAGTTAAGTTGCTGTATCAGAGTAAGGTATTCTAAATTCCGTTTTCTTTTGTTCATGTTTCAACTGTAGTGTTTGAATAAACTCCGTCTGCTCAAAGTCGAGTGGTTTGACCAGCTGCATTGCACCTGGAATATCCACTTCACATCTGCCTTTAAAAAAAGAAATTGTTAGAGTCTAGGTTACCTTCTTGAAATATTTTGAGGGGGTCTGGCCTGGTCCATACCAATATCTTCTTACCTCCATGTTTTAATCCAGGGCCCTCAAATCATCTGCCTTGTTTGTCAGACTCTGTATATGAAACCAAATACTATCCAATCATGCCAAACTCCCTTGTCCCTATAACAGCTATGCCTTCCTGACTCACTTCCAGTATCTTCTACCCCACTATCAAGTTAGTTTAAAGCCTGCCCTTCACACTTTCCCTCCAGGATATTGGTCCCATTCCGGTCTGCCTGCACAGGTCCCACTGCCCCCAAATTTGGTTCCAATGGATTTCATTTCATTTCAGTAATGAAGGATTCTGGGTAATCCACGATGGAGGACAGGGATAATTTCTGGCTGCAACAGCTGATGCTTTTTTAAGGTATTTTGGGTGTTGGAGGCGGTTTCCTCGAATTCCAGGGGCAGCAATTTGGAACTTTGGAGACAAAACAAGAGCACTTTTAAAAGGGAGAGGAACAGACTAAGGAAGCACATGGTGAGGTCATTGCAGGAGAGAGAGAGAAACTCACATTGTTCACTGACAGAGCAGTGAACCTGTGTAGTTACTGCCTTTGCTGTTGAATTCATGCATTGCTGGACCTCTGAATGCGTCTTGGAATAGGCTGAGGCTGTTTTCCCTGGAGCATTGGAGGCTGAGGGGTGATCTTATAAAAGTTTATAAAAACATGAGGGGCATGGATAGTATAAATAGACAATGTCTTTTCTCTGGGGTAGGGGAGTCCAGAACTAGAGGGCATAGGTTTAGGGTGAGATGGGGAAGGTATAAAAGAGACCTAAGGGGCAACCTTTTCACACAGAGGGTGGTACATTACGGAATGAGCTGCCAGAGGAAGTGGTGGAGGCTGGTACAGTTGCAACATTTAAAAGGCATCTGGATGGGTATATGAATAGGAAGGGTTTGGAGGGATATGGGCCGGGTGCTAGCAGGCGGGACTAGATTGGATTGGGATAGCTGGTCGGCACGGGCAAGTTGGACAGAAGGGTCTGTTTCTGTGCTGTACATCTCTATGACTCTATTTCAGGCCCAGAAATCTAAAGCCTTCTCCCTTGCACCATGTCTCCAGCCACACATTCACCTGGACTGCCTCCCATTTCTATACTCACTTGAACCTTGGCACCAAAATTAATCCAGTGTTTATTTCTATTGGGTCCTGTGCTTTAATCTGCTTCCTAGCACCCTATGGCTTACAGTTCTGTCACCATGCTGTAGGAAGAGTATTATTAAATTGGAGAGGTTGCAGAAAAGATCTATGGGAATGTACCAGGGCTGGAGGTTTGCATTGAGAGGTTGGATTGGCTGGAAATGTACCATGTTGATGGGTGACTTTATACAGGTTTATAAAATCATGAGGAGCATAGATCAGGTGAATAGCGAAGGTCGCTTCCCCAGGATAGAGGAGCTCAAAACTGGAGGACATAACTTAAAGGTGAGGGGGAAAGATTTAAAAGGGCCTTGAGGGTCACCTTTTTCACACAGAAGGTGTGTAGAATGAACTGTCAGAGGAAGTGGTAGATGCAGGTACAGTTACAATATTTAAAATACATTTGCACAGATACACGACTAGGAAAGGTTTAGAGGGATATGGACCAAATGCAGGCAAATAGGCCTATTAAACCTGATCTGTATGCACAAGCTGGGCTGAAGGGTCTGTTTCCATGCTCTGTGACGCTATGACTCAACAATTCTATCCCTTTTCCTATGTCGTTGGAACCAAAATGCACCACAATATCTGTTTGTTTGTCGTCTCCCTTCAGATTGCCCTGCCGACTTTCTGTGAGATAGAGTCACAGAGTTATACAGCACAGAAACAGACCCTTTGGTCCAACTTGTCCATGCTGACCAGACATCCCAAACCAACCTAGTGCTATCTGCCAACATTTGGTCCGTATCCCTCTAAACCCTTTCCATTCATGTCCCCATCCAGATGCCTTTTAAACATTGTGATTGTACCAGCCTCCACCACTTCCTCTGGCAGCTCATTCCATACACGTACCATCTTCTGAGTGAAAATGTTGCCCCTTAAATCCCTTTTAATAACTTTCCCATCTCACCATAAACCTATGCCCTCCAGTTTTGGATTCCCCAACCTGGTGAAAAAGATCTTGTCTGTTCACTCTATCCATGCCCCTCATGATTTTTATAAACCGCCAGAAAGTCGCCTCACAGTCTCTGATGCTCCAGGGAAAACAGTCCCAGCCTATTCAGCCTCTCCCTATAGCTCAAACCCTCCACCACTGGCAACATCCTTGTAAATTTTTCCTGCACTCTTTCAAATTAAACAACATGTTCTTATAATAGGGAGACCAGAATTGAATGCAGTATTCCAAAAGTGGTCTAAAAAATACCCCTGACCATGACACCGAGGAGGCAACGCACCTCTACTGAAACTGTAGAAGTGCCTGTGTGTTTACAAATGAATCCCCTGCCACTATAGCCTCGCTGATCTCATTCCTCCCATCTTGAGCAGCAAACCCATCCATGATGCTATGAAGTTGGCTCCCACTGCTTTCCCTGCACATCTCCTCCAACAGTATCTAGACGATTAATCCAGACGTCCAGATGACCTTCCAGAGACTCAGGTTTAAGTCCTGACAGAGCAATTTACTAAATATCTGGAATTAAGGGCATAATGATGACATTGTTAATTGTTGGGAAAACCCCATCTGCTTTACATCCTTTAGGGAAGGAAATCTGCCCACCCTTATCTGGTCAGGACGACATGTGATTCCAGACACACAGCAATGCAGTTGATTCTCAACTGCCCTCTGGGAAAGTTAGGGATGAGCAATAACTGCTGACTTAGCCAGTGATGTCCACATCCTGTGAATGAATAAAGACTGTTAGAGATTGGAGGGACCACGAGAGGCTCCTGCATCATCTGTCTGGTGGTCACCAAAGCCTTCTCTATCTGTTTATCATTGAGTTCCTACAGTGTGGAGGCAGGCTATTTGGCCCATCGGCTCCAGACTGACTTTCCAAAGAGCATTCCACTCAGACCCATGTCCCTACCCGATCCCTATAACCTTGCATTTCCCCTTGGCTAATCCACCTAACCTACACATTCCTAGACACTATGGGTAATTTAGCATGGCCAATCCATCTAACCTACACATCTTTGGACCTTGGGAGGAAACCAGAGTCCCTGGAGGACAGGGGAAGAATGTGAAAACTTCACAGAGTCCCCCGAGGGTGAGATCGAACCCAGATCCCTGGCACTGTAAGCCACCAGTTCTAACCACTGAACCACCACAAACCCTAAACTGCTTAGTCCTCCTCTGCAGTGTAATCACTTCACAGTACATGCTAGCCACAGCATACTCAGCATCAGATGCTTCACAGTGAATTCACCAACAAAACCAGATCCAAGGTGTGTGTTAGCCAGTAGCAACAGGGGACACACTTCCCGCTCATGGGGCCACCAGATTTTGGACCTCCTGAGGGGAGAAATTCCTCTCTACAGGTAAACTCCCCCCTCAGGGGATCGAACTCCAGTCTCCTGCCTGGCAGGCAAAGATACAAACCACTAAACCCATGAGAAAAGGAGGATAGTGACCGTATTTTCAAAAGTTTTTCATTGACTACAAGGAACTTTGATAGAGACAAAAGACTGCAGATGCTGGAATCCTGCATAGACAGGCAGGGAGGCTGGAAGAACACAGCAAGCCAGACAGCATCAAGAGGTGGAGAAGGGTCCTGAAGGAAGGTTACACCCAAAACGTTGATTTCTCCACCTCCTGATGCTGCCTGGCCGGCTGGGCTCCTCCAGCCTCCTGTTCGTCTCCAGGGTACTCTGAGCCATCCTGACCTTGCCAAAGACTTTGTCCAAGAAAGAAGTTTGTCCTTGGTTCGTTTTTTTTTTGGTTTTGAAGCCCCATTGATTGCATGCAGCCAGCATTCAAAATGGAATCGGTTAACCCAGCAAGAACAGGGGTGGCAGCATCAAGGAACTTTAAACATTTGCCTTTTGAGAGCATTCTGCCAGGTCACCTGCTTGATCTTTGATTTAATCGAATGATAAAGGCAGATTCTGGATCCATTAGCAAGCTGAGACTGCAAAGATTAATTCACTTTTTTATGACAGCAATATTAGTTTACTACTAGTGGTAAACTGTTAATTTGAGTATTTTATTAATTCACTTATTTATTATAAACATATTATGCCTCCAACATCAAAAGAACATTGACTATAAACTACCAGATTATGTGGCTAGTCCATTCTTCCCATCCATTGGTTTAACCATTGCTCCGAGTTAATTTTTATAATTAGAGTAACATTTTGCTCCATTTCTCAATTCAGAAACCCACCAGGATCCTTTCTGGAGTTTTCACAATGGGCAGTAGCCAGCAGAAGGTCAGAACATGAGGGATAAGAGGGGAGTAGACCATTCAGCCCATCAACTCTACACTGCCATTCAAAAGATACATGGCTGATCTGATTCTGACCCTGACACTATTTTTTTGTGGAATGTGGATGTCATTGGCTGTGTTGGAATGTGTTGCCCATCCCTAGTTGTCCCATGAACTGAATGGTTTGTTGAACCATTTCAGGTGGCAGTGGGTCTAAGGTTGGATGCTGGTCAGACAGGTAAAGAAGCCAGATTTTCTTCCTCAAAGTGTGAATCAGATGTGACCTTATGAAAATCCCAGTTTTTTAACTGCAGATATAATTGATTTCAAACATCATGACACACCATGATGGTAATCACATGATGGGCTGGGTGCTGGCAGGCGGGACTAGATTGGGTTGGGATATCTGGTCTGCATGGATGGGTTGGACCGAAGGGTCTATTTCCATGATTGTCGTGGCGTAGAAGGCCATTTTGCTCTACAAATTATGCCTACACCAGTTCTATGACCCAGTGCCAATCTCCGGTCTTTTTCCCATATCCCTGTATACCATATCCAAAACAATCATTCAATGTTCTCCTGAATATCTCAATTAAACCTACCTCCTTCAGGCACTGCATTCCAAACTCTAACTCCTCTCTGAGTGAATTTTTTTCCCTCATTTCACCCTTGCTTCATCTACAGAAGATTATAAAGTGGAAGCACTGGAGGTAAAGTGACTCCTCTCGCCCAGGCATCCTATGTTGTTGGAAGTATTGCTGTCGGAATCGCACCCATGGATCCTAGCCTAGGTTGCTGGGTTACTAGTTCAGTGATGTTACAATTATGCTAACTCCACAGTCTGTTAGAATCCAACAAAGCCATAACTAAACCCTCTGTGATGACTGACATCATTTCCGCTTTCTACTTTAACAATGGCCAGCCCAATGACCTGGGAATAAAATGAAGAGCAAGAAAACAATGAAAGAGAAAGCAATTGTTTCTAGGACAAGTTTAATAAACTGCAGGTTAAAGGAAGCTTGAATTTCCGTTAGGATTTGCGTAGTTCCTGAGCTTTCCCAGCCTCATGAATACCTTTTGGAAATGTACAAAGTTAAAAAATCACAACACCAGTTTATAGTCCAACAGGTTTAATTGGAAGCACACTAGCTTTCGGAGTAGTGCTTCCAATTAAACCTGTTGGACTTTGTACACCCCAGTCCAACACCGGCATCTCCAAATCATTTTGGAAATGTAGTAACTGTTGCAATGTGGGAAATGTGCCATCGAGATGCACACAGCAAGCTGCCACAACAGCAATGTGATAATGGACAGCCAATCTGTTTCTCTGAGCTGGTTTGAAGAACAAGTATTAGCCAGGACACTGAGGAAACCTAGCTAGCTCTGAGCTGAAATAATGACTGTGGAAACTTAGCTCTGAGAGTAGATAGAGCCTTTGGTTAACATCTTCTGTGAAAGACGAATCAATAAGAGACATAAGAGATTAATGAGACATGTTATGGAAGACAGAGGCTGGCGGTGGAGGGTTGTTTTTCAGACTGGAGGCATGTGACCAGTGGAGTGCCACAAGGATCGGCGCTGGGTCCTCTACATTTTGTTATTTACATAAATGATTTAGATGCGAGCATAAGAGGTACAGTTAGTAAGTTTGCAGATGACACCAAAATTGGAGGTGTAGTGGAAAACAAAGAGGGTTACCTCAGATTTACAACAGGATCTTGACCAAATAGGCCAATGGGCTAAGAAGTTTAATTCAGATAAATGCGAGGTGCTGCATTTTGGCCAAACAAATCTTAGCAGGACTTATACACTTAATGGTAAGGTCCTAGGGAGTGTTGCTGAACAAAGAGACCTTGGAGTGCAGGTTCATAGCTCCTTGAAAGAGGAGTCGCAGGTAGATAAGATAGTGAAGAAGGCATTTGGTATGCTTTCCTTTATTGGTCAGAGTATTGAGTACAGGAGTTGGAAGGTCATGTTGCAGCCGTACAGGACATTGGTTAGGCCACTGTTGGAATATTGCGTGGAATTCTGGTCTCCTTCCTTTCAGAAAGATGTTGTGAAACTTGAAAGGGTTCAGAAAAAATTTACAAGGATGTTGCCATGGTTGGAGGATTTGAGGATTTAAGGGAGAGGCTTAACAGGCTGGGACTGTTTTCCCTGGAGCATCGAAGGCTGAGGGGTGACCTTATAGAGGTTTACAAAATTATGAGGGACATGGATAGGGTAAATAGGCAAAGTTTTTTCCCTGGGGTTGGGGAGTCCAGAACTAGAGGGCATAGGTTTAGGGTGAGAGGGGAAATATATAAGAGAGACCTATGGGGCAATTTTTTCACACAGAGATTAGTATGTGTATGGAATGAGCTGCCAGAGGAAGTGGTGGAGGCTGGTACAATTGCAACATTTAAGAGACATTTGGATGGGTATATGAATATGAAGGGTTTGGAGGGATATGGGCCGGGTGCTAGCAGGTGGGACTAGATTGGGTTAGGATATCTGGTTGGCATAAGTGGGTTGGACTGAAGGGTCTGTTTCTATGTTGTACATCTCTATGACTCTATGACCATGCCAGACCACTCAAAACATTCTTAAGCAGGTAGCCCCAGACCATAACATTGCAACTTGTTTCAGTAAGTGTACAGTGAAAATTACCTGGAGTAAGATAGCTAGGTTGATGACTCGATTTTAAAACAGACAAATATTTATTCACAAAATTACACAATGAAACACAAAGAACAGAATAAAGAACTCCAACAGAACTCAGTCTATCCAAACTAGACTTAATTATGCTGTTCCGAATATACACAGCAGTCCCAATAAACAAACTCCCTTGAAAACCCAGTATAAATAGAACACAAGCTTACAGGTTGAAATTGAAGGGTAGAAAGAGTGTTTCCACACAGCTCCCTGTTGAACTCCTCACCAGTTCAAAACTGAACTAAACTGCTCATCCTGAGAGTTGATCACTCGCCTTTCATTCTACAGGTCACTTCTAAACCAGGACCACTTTGGCCTGAAGTTTCATCTGTTTACATTTAAACAAAAGGCCTCTCAAAATCCTTTTCATCTCTGTACCAAACCAGACTGATCAGAGCCCGGCCTGGTTTATTACCCCTCTGAAAAAAAATCAAGGACAGTACCTCCTTGAGCCAAGGAACAGTTTTTAGTAAAAAAAGGGATTAGCTTTGTGACAGACAGAAGACCAGAAATAAGCCATTCAGTCCATTACAGCTACTCCACCATTCAATGGGAACATGACTGATCTGATCATCCTCGACTCCACCGTCCTGCCTTTTCCCCACAGCCCTTGCTTCCCTTCCTGATTAAAAATCTGCCTCCCGAAGCCTTCAATATACTAACAGCACAACCTCACAGCCCTCTGAGGTAAAAAAAAATTCCACAGATTCTCTATTCTCTGTGAGAAGAAATTCTTCCTCATCTCTGTCTTAGATAAATAATTTGGATGTGAACATAAGAGTTATGGTTAGGAAGTTTGCAGATGACACCAAAGTTGGAGGTGTAGTGGACAGTGAAGAAGGTTACCTCAGAGTACAATGGGACCTTGATCAGATAAGTGTGAGGTGCTGCATTTTGGAAAGGCAAATCAGGGCAGGACTTATACACTTAATGGTAAGGACCTGGGGAGCGTTCTTGAACAAAGAGACCTTGAGTGCAGGGTCATAGTTTCTTGAAAGTGGAGTCTCAGGTAGGTACGATAGTGAAGAAGGCGTTTGGTATGCTTTCCTTTATTGGTCACTGCACTGAGTATGGGAGTTGCAAGGTCATGTTGCAGCCGTACAGGACATTGGTTAGGTCACTTCTGGAGTACTTTGTTCAATTCTGGACTCACAGGTATAGGAAGTATGTTATGAAGCTCAAAAGGGTTCAGAAAAGATTTACAAGAATTTTGCCGGGTAGGAGGGTTTGATATTTCGGGAAAGGCTAAATAGACTGGGCTGTTTTCCCTGCAGCATCGGAGGCTGAGGAGTGACTTTATAGAATCATGAGGGGCATGGATAGGGTAAATAGACAAATTCTTTTTCCTGGGGTGGGGGAGTCCAGGACTAGAGGGCATAGGTTTAAGGGTGAGGGGGAAAGATATAAAAGAGGCCTAATGGGCAACTTTTCACACAGAGGATGGTGTGTGTATGGAATGAGCTGCCAGAGGAAATGTTGGAGGCTGGTACAATTACATCATTTAAAACGCATCTGGATGGACATATGAAAAGGAAGGGTTTGGAGGGATGTGGGCCGGGTGCTGGCAGGTGGGACTAGATTGGGTTGGAATATCTGGTCGGCATGGACAAGTTGGACCGAAGGGTCTGTTTCCGTGCTGTACATCTCTATGACTCTATGACTCTGCTGCAGTTCATGTGCAGCAGATGGATTATAGATCCACAATGCTGTTAGGGAGGGAGTTCCAGGATTTTGACCCAGCAATGTTGAAGGAATGGCAATAGATTTCTAAATTCGGGTGGTTTATGGCTTGGATAGGAACTTGCAGGGGGGTGGTGTTGCCATGTATCTGCTGCCCTAGTCCTTCTAATGGAAATGGTCATGGGTTTGGAAGAGCTGTCTGAGGATCTTTGGTGAGTTTCTGCAGTGCAGCTTGTAGATGGTCCACACTGCTGCTACTGAGCATCGGTGGTGGAGGGAGTGGATGTTTGTGGATGTGGTTCCAATCAAGCGGGCTGCATTATCATAGGAGAAAGTGATGACTGCAGATGCTGGAGATCAGAGTCGAGGGTGTGTTGCTGGAAAAGCACAGCAGGTAAGGCAGCATCCGAGGAGCAGAAGAATGGACATTTCAGGCATAAGCCCTTCATCAACATTCCTTATGCCGGATTCTTCTGCTCCTTGGATCTGCCTGACCTGCTGTGCTTTTCTCGGCTGCTTTCTCATGGATGATGAGAAGCATTTTGAGTGTTTGGGGAGTATTCCATCACACTCCTAACCTGTGCCTTGTAGCTGGTGGACAGGTTTTAGGGAGTCAGAAGGTGAGTTATTTGCTGCAGTATTCCCAGCCTCTAGTATTTACCTAGCAAATCCACTGGTGTTTCTAAATATTGATAGTAGGGGATTAAGTGATGGTAACATCATTGAACGTCATGGGGCGGTGGTTAGATTGTCCCACATTGGAGATAGTCATTTCCTGGCATTTGTGTGGCATGAATGTTACTTGTCACTTGTCAGCCCAAGCCTGGATATTGACCAGATCTTGTTGCATTTGAACATGGACTGCTTCAGTATCTGAGGAGTCGCAGATGGTCCAGACATTGTGCAATCATCAGCGAACATCTGACCTTTTGATGGAGGGAAGGTCATTGATGAAGCAGCTGAAAATGGTTGGGCCTAGGATACTACCCTGAGGAACGCTTGCAGAGATGTCCTGGAACTGAGGTAACTGACTTCCAACAACCAGGACTATCTTCCTTTGTTGGATGGAACCAGCTGAGTTTCTTGATTAATAGTCTAGCAATAAAACCAGGAGGCCATCGCTCCCTAAATGCCCCAAACCATTCACAGTATCTCAGCTGTGGTCTGATTTGTACCTTGCGTAGTTTGAGCTAAACATCCCCACTTTTATAAGTAAAAAATGAGGTCTGCAGATGCTGGAGATCACAGCTGAAAACATGTTGCTGGTCAAAGCACAGCAGGCCAGGCAGCATCTCAGGAATAGAGAATTCGACGTTTCGAGCATAAGCCCTTTATACTCCATTTAAAACAAAGGCCAACGTTCCAATTGCCTTCCCTATGAAGTGCTGAGGTTGGACGCTAGCTTTTTGTGATTCATGCCCGAGGATTCCCAAATCCCCAGTGTTCTAAATGAGAAAAGCCAAATGGAAAACACAGCGGGATATGGAACAGATACCACAAGACTTCACACCCAGATCCTGCCACGTTTGATGATTCCAGTGGCAATCAGTAGAAGCCGTTCTGGTATCGTCATATCAACGATAGCAAACGTGATATAGGATACATCCAGTATTTACACTGTGGGCGGACTGAGATTACAGCACCATTTGTACATGTGTAATTTCTGTGTTATACTGGTCGCTCCATTAAGAATAGATCTGAAATACTCAAAGTTTATTTACTATTTACTGGTTTCTATCTTTTCTGCCTGACTCATAAGCGAAATCACAAAACCTCCTTCTCCCGGTGGTGAGGGCTGACCAACTCCACTGTGAATCATTTGTAACCACTTTCTGACATTTCTACAGAGGTCAGTAACATCATCTGGAGGATTAGAAGGAACAGCACTCGAACTTGCCAAAGTGTGGCATTAGACCACGAGATGTAGGGGGAGAAGGAGGCCATTTGGCCCATCGAGTCTACTCCACCATTCAAAGACATCATGGCTGATCTGATAATCCTCAACTCCACTTTCCTGCCTTTTCGCCATAATCCTTAATTCCCTGCCCAGTGAAGCAGTTGAGGCTACCTCATTGAATGTTTTTAAGATAAAGATAGACTTTTGAACAGTAAAGCTATTAAGGGTTATGGGGAGTGGGGGGCTAAGTGGAATTGAGTCCACAAGATCAGCCATGGTCTTCTTGAATGGCGGAGTAGGCTCGATGGGCCATATGGCCAACTCCTACTCCTAGTTCTCATTCTTACGTTCTTACTGGTAAAAAATCTATCTCTTGAATATACTTAATGACTCAGCCTCGACAGCCCTCTGAGATAAAGAATTCCACACATTCACCATTCCCTGCAAGAAAAGGTTCTTCCCCATTTCTGTCAGGGTGCTAGGTACCTGGAACGTGTTTCCAGCAGAGGTAGTAGAGGCAGGCACGGTAGATTCATTTAGGGTGCGTCTGGACAGATGCATGAGTAGGTGGGGAGCAGAGCGATACAGATCCTAAGGAATTGGACAATATGTTTACACAGTGGATTTGGATCAGCTCAGGCTTGGAGGGCTGAAGGGCCTGTTCCTGGGCTGTAAATTTTCTTTGTTCTTTGTTCTTTGTCTTTAGTGTGTGACCTCATAGAGTCATAGAGATGTACAGTGTGGAAACAGACCCTTTGATCCAACTTATCCATGCCAACTAGATATCCTGAATTACTCTAGTCCCATTTGCCAGTACTTTGCCCATATCTCTCTAAACCCTTCTTATTCATATACCCATCCAGATATCTTTTAAGTGCTTTAATTGTAGCAGCCTCCACCACTTCTTCTGGCAGCTCATTCCATATATGTATCACCCTCTGTGTGAAAACGTTGTCCCTTAGGTCATGGAGTCATAGAGATGTACCCTTTTTAAATCTTTCCCCTCTCACCCTAAACCTGTACCCTCTAGTCCTGGACTCCTCCAATCCAGGGAAAAGAGCTTGCCTATTTATCCTATCCATGCCCTTCATGATTTTATAAACCTCTATAAGGTCACCCCTCAGCCTCCAACGTTTCAGGGAAAACAGCCCCAGCCTGTTCAGCCTCTCCCTATAGCTCAAACCCTCCAACCCTGGCAACACCCTTTTAAATCTTTTCTGAACCATTTCAAGTTTCACAACGTCTTTCCTGTGGGAGGGAGGCCAGAGTTGTGCACAGTACTCCAAAAGTGGCCCAACTAATGTCCTGTATAGCTGCAGCAAAACCTCCCAACTCCTATATTGTGAGATGACATCCTCTGGTCTTAGACTCCCCCACGAAAGGAGACAACCTTTTAGCATGAAATCCCCGAAGAATCTCAGAAATTTCATCAAGATCTCCTCTCTTTCTAAACTCCAGTGTTGTGATGTGCCTCATCTGTTCACTTCTTCCTTCAGTCTTCAGCTTGAGCATTTTGGAATTGCAAGTAGAAACATATGGAACCCTTGTGAATGACCTGTCAACTGGTCAATTACCTTAAATAAATTAATGTTGACGGTTTACAGTGAAACTGGAATATCAAGGGTAGGCAGTGGACTTATATACAGTGCCCGTAATTCTGAGACTCTGCTCTGGAGTGAAGGGGGGCAGCGTGAGAGCTGAATATTAGCATAGCATGGTGGAAGTTATGTTAAATTCACAAAAAAAAATTAAAGGCTGATGTTACTAATGGCAACCATAAAATAATTGCTAAAGCCCATGTGAATTTATTAATGTCCTTTTGAGAAGAAGATCTATTGCCCTTACAGCACAATTGGCTGACAGCACTGTGGATAGCCTGCCAATGATGTGGAGGCTGTTGGTCTGGGGTGGATAAGGTCAGAAGTCATACGATACCAAGTTATGGTCCAACAGGTTTATTTGAAATCAAAGCTTTCAGAGCATTGTTCCTTCATCAGATGACCTCTGAACGTGCAACTTTCCAACTCAGGCGACAGTGTAATCAACATTGATAGAATTGTATGGGAAAATGTAGGAGGGCTCTTGTGGCATAGTGCCCAATGTCCCTACCTTGATGCCAGGAGGCCCAGATTCAAGTTCCATCTACTCCAGAGACATGTCATAATACCTCTGAACAAGTTGATTAGAAGCAGGTGTGAATAGGTGTGGTGGTAATGTCACTAGTTTAGTAATCCAGACTTTAGCTCTGGACCTAAATGGGTTCAAATCTCACCAGGGCAGGAAATGGAATTTCAGTTCAATTATTTAAAAAGACCTGGATATGAAAGCTGGTGCCAGAAATGCTGCTGTAAACCTTATCGGGAGCCTTGATTCAGAAGCTGAGAAAAGACCTGAACTGATAGGATTGACTACCCTTGACATCCTGGAGCCCGGGCAACACTAGAGTCAATGGGAATCAGGGGAAAGGTCTCCACTGATTGGAGTCACATCTGGCACATAGGAAGGTGGTTGTGGTTATTGGACGTCAGTTATCTCAGCTCTGGGACATCTCTGCAGGGTGCTGGGACAGACCTTCTGTCCCCGTGTTTGTTTGGAGGAGAGAGACACCGGGTCTGATTAAAAGTATAAACAGGTTTAATGAGAGAGAATCGTACACAGTACAGTGAGGTGTCCAGCTCACTGGAGAAGGCGCGTTCTGACTATATTTTTAATTTGTCTATCCTTTTGTTCTCTCACATTCCAGAGTTACATCCTTATTTGGTAAAATGCAGAATTTTGGTATGTCATTGGTTCTCACCTGATAACATTCTATTACCTCAGTTTGAGCTACGTGCATTTAGACATGGCTCCAATGTCCTGTTATCTCTCACCCTCCCTGAGGCCTCTTCAGGCTATGCCATCAGCTTTTCAGTCTGTTCTTAGTGTAACATAATGGCTTACTGTTGTCTAGTGAAGCTAACAAGTTCCAGACTTGCTAATACTACCTTACGTGAGCACTACCTAACAATAAAGTTTCTTACACTACCTAACCTTAATAATGGATCCCAACAAGGGGAACCACAGGGTAGCGTCCTAGGCCCAACCACTTTCAGCTGCTTCATCAATGACCTTCCCTCTATCACAAGGTCAGACATGGAGATGAACATTGATGATTGCACAATGTTTAGCACCATTTGCAACTCCTCAAATACAGAAAAAGTCTATGACCAAATGCAATAAGATCTGGACAATATCCAAGTTTGGGCTGACAAGTGGCAAGTAAAGTTTATATACGTAAGTGCCAAGCAATGACCATCTCCAATAAGAGACAGTCTAACCATTGCTCCTTGACATTCAATGGCATTACTATCACTAATTCCCCCACTATCAACATCTTAAGAAACTGAACTGGACCAATTGTATAAACACAGTGGCTACAAAAGCTGATCAGAGGTGAGGAATACTGTGGTGAGTAACCCACCTCCTGACTCCCCAGCGCCTGTCCCCTATTTGCAAGGCTGCAAATGTGTTGCTGGTCAAAGCACAGCAGGTTAGGCAGCATCTCAGGAATAGAGAATTCGACGTTTCGAGCATAAGCCCTTCATCAGGAATCACGGTACAAGTCAGAAGTGTGATGGAATATTCCCCACTTACTTGGATGCATGCAGCTCCAACAACACTCAAGAAGCTTGACACCATCCAGGTTAAGGCTTAATTTGGGACCCCTTAGGTCCCATAGAAAATAGAAGAACCAGTGGATCATTTGACCCATTGACCTTACTAAGCCTTTCGACATGACCTTGGTTGATCCTCTATCTGAGAGCTATACTCTTGCTGTCTCCCCAGACACTTTGATACTTTTAGTTTCCAGAAATCTATTAATTTTCATCTAACACCTAAACTCATTCCTTCCACCATCTATACACAGTGGCAGCAATGTGTGCTATCTACAGGATGCAGGGTAGCAACTCACCAAGACTCCTTAGATAGCACCTTCCAATGCCATAACTCTACCATCGAGAAGGACAAGGGCTGCAGAATGTGAATATCACAATCTGCACTTCTCCTCCAACACTTACATCATTCTGACTTGGAAATAGATTTCTTCAGTGTTGTTGGATCAAAATCCTAGAAACCCTTTCCCAATGTCACTGTGAGTGTATGTAAACCTCATGCACAGCAGTGATTCAAGAAGGCAGCTCTCACTCACATTCTCATGGACATTTAAGAATGGTAAATAAATTTCAGTCTAGCCAGTGATGCCCACATCCTGTGTCTGATTAACGATTATTATCAATTGTCATCAAAATCAATTTAACATCCCTTAGACAAGGAAATCTGCCGTCCTTACCTGGGTCTGGCCTACGTTTGATTCTAGACCCACAGTAAAGAGGTTGATTCTTAGTCCTTCTCTGAAATGGCCAAGAAAGTGGCTTAGAGCAAGGGTATTTAGGTATGGACAACAAATTCTGGTCTTTGCTGGCAAGGACCACATCCTGTGAACAAATAATAAGAGAGTTCAAGATAGATAAAAGTCCAGAGGAACAATTGCAGTCCTGTATGAAAGACAAACTGTGATGGAGAGAACAAAATATTGGAGGCTACAGATGAAAGCCACCTCCAGGCTATATCAAACTCTCTGCCAGAACTGATAAGAAATTCAATCAAAATGAATAGCGCCTTTTCTTCCCATTGAAACATACCCCCACACTCGACTGGACTTTTGCCCTGTGGTTGCTATGTTTATACAACTTGCTTTGACAACCTACAGTATCACCAGATTGTCAAGTAATTACAGTTCTATAGAAGCTTATGGTGTAATTTAGAGACCTTATCAGCTTGTTTGCTTTTAATTGCTGGTGTTCATTACCTTTCCAACCGTAGTGTATAATGAAGATTAGACTATAATGAAGATGATAGATGATTATATTCCTGAGCATTTTAACTAGAGAAGGAAAGCCCAATAAGTCGAAACAAATATCCTCTCGATGGTAATTAGTTCCATAAACTTATCGGAAAGTCTTGCAAAGGGGTTGATAATTTTATGGCTTTTAGAATAGCAACCAGCTTTTGAACTATCACAAGAGAGTTGGAACAAGAGAGAGTAGTGTAAGTCTGATAAATTATATAAGGAAAGAACTCAAACTCAGTTCACATCTTTGTGACCTCAAAGTGGATTGTAGCCAGGCAAGTAGTTTTGATTCTATTCTCATTTTTTTTTATTCTTTCATGGTACATTTATTGCTCATCCCTAATTGTCCAGGGGACAGTTAAGAGTCAACCACATTGCTGTGGGTCAGAACTTACATGTAGGCCAGACCAGGTAAGGATGGCAGTTTCCCTCCCCAAAGGACATTAGTGAACAAGTAAATAATCAATGATAAACAAAAATCCAGTGGAGTACAGGGGTATGTTTTGATGGAACGAAAAGGCACCATTCATTTTGAATAAACTCTGGCAGGGAGCTTTATATAGGTCAGAGGTGGCTTTCAGCTGTAGTCTCCAATATTGGTCAGTCCTTTGATTATGGGAGTTGGAATGTCATGTTGATGTTGTACAGGTCATTGGTGAAGCCTTTTCTGGAGTACTGTGTGTAGTTGTGATGGCTCAGTTATAGGAAGGATATCATTAAGCTGGAGAGAGTTCTGAAGAGGACGTTGCCAGGTATGGAAGGTTTGAGTTATAAAGAAAGGCTTGGCAGGCTGAGATTTTTTTCACTGGAATGTTGGAAGGTTGAGAAATTTATAAAATCATGAGAGGTACACATAGGGTTAATGGTAGATGTCAGTTCCCTAGGATAGTGGATTTTAAGGCTAGACGGCACATTTTTAAGGTGAGAGAAGAGAGATTTAAAAAAGACATAAGGGGCAAATATTTTACACAGAGGGTGGTTCGTGTGTGGAATGAACTTCCTGAGGAAGTGATGGATGTGGGTACAATTACAATGTTCAAAAGGCATTTGGAGAAGTATATGAATAGGAAATGTTTGAAGGGATATGAGCCAAGAGCAGATAGGTGGGACTGGGATTATGTTCAGCATGGACTGGTTGGTGTGCATGATCTGTTTCTGTGCTGTATGACTCTATGACTCTAATTTTCCATCTTCTTCAAACTCAATTAACAGATACTGCCATAGTAGTCTGCAAATGCCTGATCTTGGAAGCTAAGCAGACTCAGGCCGGGTTAGTACTTGGATGGGAGACCACCTGGGAATATCAGGTGCAGTAGGCTTTGAGGGTGGTACAGTGGTTAACACAGCTTCCTCACAGCACCAGGGTCCCAGGTTTGATTCCAGCCTCGGGTGACTGTGTGGGTTTCCTCCGGGTGCTCTGGTTTCCTCCCACAGTCCAAAGATGTGCAGGTCAGGTGAATTGGCCATGTTAAATTTCCCCTAGTGTTAGGTGCATTAGTCAGAGTGAAATGGGTCTGGGTGGGTTGCTCTTCAGAGATCAGTGTGGACTGGTTGGGCCGAAGGGCCTGTTTCCACACTGTAGGGAATCTAATCTATTATGGAAATTGAGTTCAAAATCTTTGTCTCGTCCAGTAGTGGAATTTGAACCCATGCCCTCCAGGTTATAGCATGGGCTGCAGTTTCAACAATAGTACCATGATAGCATCGTGGGAAACATGGTGGAAGGGGGAAAAGGGACAGTATAAGTTCTCTGGCAATCACAAGTACATACCTACATTTAGATGAACCTAGAAGATGTGAGCGTGTCAAGATTTTTTTTTACATTCCCTATGGTGTGGCCCAACAAGTCCCCACCGACCCTCTGAAGAGTAAGCCACCCAGTCCCACTGACTAATGCACCTAACACTATGGGAAATCTATCATGGCCAATCCACCCTAACCTGCACATCTTTGGACTGTGGGAGGAAACCGGAGAACCCGAAGGGGACCCACGCAGACACAGGGAGAACATGCAAACTCCATACAGACAGTCGCCCTAGGCTGAAATCGAACCTGGGACCGTGGTGCTGTGAGGCAGCAGTGCTAACCACTGAGCCACCATGCCACCCATATATGATTGAATAATATGTGGTGTGTATTAGTTTGAATATGATTGGGTAATATAGACATAAGTGAGTATAAGAGTTGGGAGGTTATCTTGTGGCTGTACAGGACATTGGTTAGGTCACTTTTGGAATACTGCATACAATTCTGATCTTTCTGCTATAAGCAGGGTGTTGTGACATTTGAAAATGTTCAGAAGAGATTTGCAAGGATGTTGTTGGGGATAGACAGTTTGAGCTATAGAGAGATGCTGAGTCGGCTGGGGCTAGTTTCCTTGAGGCATTAGTGACTGAGAGGTGACAGTATAGAAGTTTATAAAATCATGAGAGGCACGGATAGGGTGAATAGGCAAGGTCTTTTCCATGGGATGTGGGAGTCCAAAACTAGAGGGCATGGGTTTAAGGGAACAGGGGCAAGATTTCAAAGGGACCTAAGGGACAACTTTTTCACACAGAGGGTGGTACGTGTATGGAATGAGCTGTCAGAGGAAGTGGTGGAGGCTGGTACAATTACAACATTTAAAAGGCATCTGGATGGGTATATGAATCGGAAGAGTTTAGAGGGATATGGGCCAAGTGCTGGCAAATGGGATTAGCTTAATTTAGGATAACTGGCGGCATGGATGGATTGGACTGAAAGGGTCTGTTTCTGTGATGTACGTCTCTATGACTCTATGCTTGAACCTGGAATGTAAACTATGTGAACACTGTTGGATAGAGATGTGGGTGAGTATGAGTAACCTTTTGGTTAGGTAAAAACAATGACTGCAGATGCTGGAAACCAGATTCTGGATTAAAGTGGTGCTGAAAAAGCACAGCAGTTCAGACAGCATCCAAGGAGCAGGAAAATCGATGTTTCGGGCAAAAGCCCTTCATCAGGAATACAGGCAGAGTGCCTGAAGGATGGAGAGATAAATGAGAGAAGGATGGGGGTGGGGAGAAAGTAGCATAGGGTACAATAAGTGAATGGGGGTGGGGATGGAGGTGATAGGTCTGGGAGGAGGGTGGGGGAAGGTAGCAAAGAGTACAATGGGTGGATGGGGTGGGGATGAAGGTGATAGGTCGAAGGGGAGGGTGGAGTGGATAGGTGGAAAGGAAGATAGGCAGGTAGGACAGGTCATGAGGGCAGTGCTGAACTGGAAGGTTGAAGCTGGGGTGAGGTGGGGGGAGGGGAAATGAGGAAACTGGTGAAGTCCACATTGATGCCATGGGGTTGAAGTGTTCTGAGGCGGAAACCGTTACCTTTAGAAATAGTTGATTGATACCTTGTTCTCGGTAAAAATAATAAAATCCATAGTGTATACAGTAGACTGTGAGCTGTGCACTATCTTTGATAAGTACATCGCCCACACATACATGAAAGAAACTTCTAAACAAAGGAAGTCTTATCTGGCTAAAGAGGGATTAAAGGGTTAAATCACCCTTTCACATGGCATTCTAATAAAGGACCTCATGCAAATAGGACTATGATATTGACCAGATTGCAGTTACAGCCATTGAATTTGAACCACGTGAACTCTTGATATTAAAGTTCCTCTGCTCTCTTCTCATACCTACTGCTGGGACACAACAGGACCTATGCTGAGAGCTGTAAAGGAATCCAAAGAGTGGTTCAATGGAGCAGAGAATGTTAGATTTGAGGAAGCAAATCTTGGAAATATGACTATACTGGTTCATAAATATTCCAAAGGATAAATTATTGCAGAGGTTGGAAATCTGAAATCAACAGTTGGGTGAATGTTATCGGCATTGCCTTGTGAGGAAATGTTGAGCAGGTCGGGCCTGTATTGCAGTATAGAAGATTGAAAGGCAATTGATGACGCATGTGATGGAAATGAGGGTGGATGCTGAGAGGATGTTTCCCTCCAAAAGAAGCATCTAGAATTGAGGGGTTTCAAAATATGGGAAACCTGGTTACGAGAGATTTCTTTTCTCAGAAATTTGTTAATCATTGGAATTCCCTGTCCTAGAGAGAAGCGGAGGCTACATCATTTGATAGAGTCAACACAGACAGATTTTTCATCAACAATGGAATCAAGAGTTATGGGGGTCAGAAAAAAAGATGGAGTCATAGCCACAATCAGAGGGGTTTAGTGGTAATAATACTGGACTAGTAGTCCAGAGGCTCAGGTTAATGATCGAGGGACATGTCCTCAAACCCCATTGTGGCAGCTCTCCATTAATAAAAATCTGGAACTGAAAGAGGGTCTAGGAATGAAAACATCAATTACTGCAGAAACCCATCTGGGTCGCTGATGTCCTTCAGAGAAACAAATCTGCCATCCTTACCTGGTCTGGCCTACCTGTGACTCCAGACCCACTGCAATGTGGCTGACTCTTAATGGCCCTCTGAAATGGATCCCAAGCCAATCCGTTCAAGGAGAATTAGGGATGGGTAACAATGAGCCTACATTCCATGAAAGGGAAAAACAAACCAGCCAAGATTACCTCGAATAGCAGAGCAGGCTTGAGATGTTTGTGCTTATTCGTGCAACTATTAAAAAATCCCATAAATTTGACGACGCCTGTAGAGAATGAAACAGAGTTAACACTTCAGGTTGGTGACTTGTCAGAGCTAACAAAGATCAGATACATAACAGATTGAGAACAAATGCAGTGGGAAAGGGTAAAGGAGAAAGAACAGATGGGAAAATCTATATAGCTTCAAAGGAAGGAGAGATTAAATGGCAAAAGGGATGGTGGTACAAGAATGGTAATGGAAACAACAAAGAAACAACAACAAAGAGGAGGTGCAAGTGGCAATAGCAAAATTATTGCCAATAATTACTGTCTAGGGAGCGTGATGGGATGGCTACACCTTGGAATTGGTGAGTCAGAAAGGCTGGACCATCTCAGACACCTCCCTCCCCTTCCTGGACTTCTTCACCTCCATTTCTGGCAACTCAACACGGACATCTACTTCAAACCTGTACTAGACCTCCTCCCACCACCACCACACCACCACCACCCCCAACCCACCAGTGAAAATGCTACCCCTTACTCCCAATTCATCCATATCTTCCTGCTCTCAGGAGGAGCTTCCACTTCTAGACACCCCAGATGGCTTCCTATTTCAAGGACCGCAATTTCCCCTCCCACCTGGTCAACAATGCCCTCCAGCACATCTCCTCCACTTCCCGCATCTCCGCCCTTGAACACCTCTGCCCTTCCAGCCGATAAAAAGGATGGAACCCACCCAGTCCTCGCTTTCCACCCCACCAACATCTGCATACAATGCATCATCCTCCACTATTTCTGTCAGACCCCACCACCAGAGATATATTTCCCTCTCCATCCCATCAGCATTCTGCAGAGACCTTTCCCTCCGTGACTCCTTCGTTAGGTCCTCCGGCCCCACCCTCCATTCCCAGCACCTTCTCTTACTGCCACAAGAGGCGTAAAACCTGCGGCCACACCTCCCCCCTCACCTCCATCCAAGGCCCCAAAGAATTATTCCACGTCGGTAAGGATTTTCCTGCACATCCAAACACTTCATCTACTGTATCTGTTGCTCTCAATGTGGTCTCCTCTACATTGGGGAGACAGGATGCCAATGCGTGGAATGTTTCAGAGAACATCTCTGGGATACGTGCACTAAACAACCCCACCACCCTGTGACTGACCAGTTCAACTCCCCCTCCCACTCTGCCAAAGACATGCAAGTCCTGGGCATTCTACACCACCGAATCCTACCCACCCAACTCTTGGAAGAAGAACACCATGGCTGGCCTTTTCATGGACTCTGTTCCACTTACTCACCCACACACCATAACCCTTAATTCCTTTACCTCCGCCTTGGGACCTTTCAACAACACAGCATCAACATCAACTTCACTAGTTTCCTCATCTCACCTCAGCCCACCTCATCCCAGATCCAACCCTACAACTCAGCATCGCCGTCTTGAAATGTCCTACCTGTCCATTTTCCTTTTCACCTATCTGCTCCACCCTCCTCTCCAACCTATCACCCCTCCCACCTGTATCTATCTATTGTATTCCCAGCTACCTTCCCCCCAGCCCCAGCCTCACCCCCTTTTTTTCTCTCTCATCCTCTTTACCCCCCAAACATTCCCGATGAAGAGCCTGTGCACAAAATGTCGATTCTCCTGCTCCTCGGATACTCCGGACCTGCTGTGCTTTTCCAGCAGCTGAAAATGTGTTGCTGAAAATGCGCAGCAGGTGAGGCAGCATCCAAGGAACTGGAGAATCGACATTTCGGGCATAAGCCCTTCTTCAGGAATTTCCAGCACCACACTTTTCGACTCTGTCTCTCCAGCATCTGCAGTCCTCACCTTATCTGAGTCAGAAAGGCTGTCAGAAGACAATTTGGAAATGAAATGTATTCTCTGAAATGTCTGCTGAGCTTCCCTGGAAGAGTGTCAGAGCCAGAGAATGGGGTGGCGGAGATTTAAAACAGCGGGCAACCAGGAGCTCAGTCTCTGGTCTCCCGCAGTGGGTAAGAGACCACTTTGTGGACAAGGAATATATTTTACACATTTTAACATAAAAATAAAAGAACTAGGAGCAGGAGTAGGCTACCTGGCCCTTCGAGCCTGCGCTGCCATTCAGTAAGATCATGGCTGGTCCTTTCATGGACTCTGCTCCACTTACCCGCTCGCACTTACCCTTAATTCCTTTACTGTTCCAAATCTATCTATCATTGCCTTAAAAATCACTGGGCAGCGAATTCCACAGATTCACAACCCTTTGGGTGAAGAAGCTCCTCCTCAACTCAGTTCTCAACCTGCTCCCCCTAATTTTGAAACTATGCCCCCCAGTGGAAACAACCTCCTGCTTCTATCTGATCTGTTCCCGTCATAATTTTATATGTTTCTATAAGATCCCCCCTCATTCTTCTAAATTCCAATGAGTACAGTCTCAGTCTGCTCCTGTCTATGGCAGGGTAGTGGTTGGAACAATTTATTTCCAAACTAGCATTTTGGAACAGATCTCACAAGTCATTGATGCTGAATCAATTACACCTGACAAAAAGACGTGGAAGGGCATAGTCAAATGGGAATAGTCAGCACTGATGTGAAGCTGTCATCTATTGCAGAGAGTGGGGTCAGACAGCCATTATCTGCACTACAACTGCAATGACGATCTGATTTCTGTGAATAAACTTGCCCTCCAATCAGTTGCAAGGTCAACAGAATCCAAATTCGACTGAACTCTGATGGGTTGCAATGTAGCTGAATTTGGAAGCCCACACGCATTAAACTAATAACACAGAGTATGCTTGCAATGCTGCAATATTGATTGTCATTGTACACCACACCTTGTGGGCTGCAATTAGCTGAATTACAAAATGCCAAATGATAACAGCAATGAGCAAATTCCTCTGGCTCAGAATATCCAAACCTTAATGCCTCATAATAAATGACTCCATCATCAGAAACATGGATTCCATTAAACCACATTTGTCATACCTGTCATCAGAAATGCCAATAACATTTAAACTATTATAATTAATGCAGAGTTAATCAAATGAATAAAATCTTCCAAGAATCGACAGAATATCAGAGGGCATTGTTTATCACTGCTCCCCTCCCACAATCCAACACTTTAAACATTCTCTCCCTCCACCACTGACGCTCAGCAGCAGCAGTGTATACTATCAAAGAGATACCCAGCAGCATCTCCTTCAAGAGATATGCCTAAGTCTGTGACCTCTGGTCCCTTGATATTCTATAGTCAACCTGTTCAGAGATGTTGTTGCACACCTCTGGAAGTGGTGGGACTTTGTAATCTGGCATCCTGGCCCAGAGGTAAGGACATTACCATGAGAACCAACCTCTGCTACCAAAGTTGATGAGGAGAAATAGTCACAGGGGAAATAGATATGCCTTACAGTTTCCCCTCCATCCCACTCCAATACCCTGAGTTGGTGTTCCTTCAGCAACTCTCCTTCCCCAATCACACTGTGGATGTCCCTACATTGAGTGCTGCAACTCATGATGGCAGCTCACCCCCACCTTAGATTACTTACTTCAGCCCAACAAGTCCACACTGACCCGCCGAAGTGCAACCCACCCAGACCCATTCCCTTACATTTACCCCTTTACCTAACACTACGGGCAATTTAGCATGACCAATTCACTTGACCTGCACA
The DNA here is from genome assembly GCF_020745735.1 of Hemiscyllium ocellatum. Taxonomy (NCBI): domain Eukaryota; kingdom Metazoa; phylum Chordata; class Chondrichthyes; order Orectolobiformes; family Hemiscylliidae; genus Hemiscyllium; species Hemiscyllium ocellatum. The sequence goes on along the minus strand of NC_083407.1, from coordinate 8,972,786 downwards.
TCTTTGGACTGTGGGAGGAATCCGGAGCACCCGGAGAAAGCCCACGCAGACACGGGGAGAATGTGCAAACTCCACAAAGTCAGTTGCCTGAGGCAGGAATTGAACCCGGGTCTCTGGCGCTGTGAGGCAGCAGTGCTAACCACTGTGCCACCCACCATAGAGGCAAAAGATGTTTAGTTTAGAGAAGTGTCATGTGTGAGTACAGTCCTGGTGGGCCGAACGGCCTGTTTCTGTCTGTGCTCTTTTTTATTCAATACCACACTCTGCAGTACTCCAGCACCTCTCATTGCAAACAGCAGCTTGTGGATTGGACTAGGGGGAATCTAAGGGATCTTTACTTGCTCTCTTAGAACTCACTCACTTTGGGCTCATACAGATGTCCCTTGCCTTGCCTTTTGTCACTTTGCTCCTTCAGTCAAAACTTAAAGGCTTCTCCCCTAACTTGCCTTTTAAGACAGGCAGCTGGCCATGATTGTCACCAGTGTGCAGTCAGTGGACACATTGCTGAACAGCATCATGCTATGTCTGTGATATACCTGCACCAGGTTCCAGCCATGTACACAGCAGGTGATCGAAGCAAGCAGCCACGTGCTACAGGAGTTGTTCTCGGTCAAGTTCAGGAAGGCAGCTTTCAGACAGGCCTTCTGACCCAATGAGCTAAGGGCAGTCTCCAATCTCAGTCCAAGGGTTTGTCACAGTCTGTCATCCATTTAGGGCTGGTCAGGGTTCAGAAGGTCTTCACCGAGAATCTCACAACCATAGAATCATCCAAACACAGAGTACAGAAGAGGCCCTTCGGCCTATCAAGTCTGTACTGCCAAACATACACTACTACCTACGCTAGTCACACTTTCCCACACTACAGCTAAAGTCTTGAATGTTATGACACTTAAGTGGGCGGCACGGTGGCACAGTGGTTAGCACTGCTGCCTCACAGCGCCTGAGACCCGGGTTCAGTTCCCGACTCAGGCGACTGACTGTGTGGAGTTTGCACATTCTCCCTAAGTCTGTGTTGGTTTCCTCTCACAGTCCAAAAATGTGCAGGTTAGGTGAATTGGCCATGCTAAATTGCCCGTAGTGTTAGGGGTAAATGTAGGGGAATGGGTCTGGGTCTGGGTGGGTGCACTTCGGTGGGTCGGTGTGGACTTGCTGGGCCGAAGGGCCTGTTTCTACACTGTAAGTAATCTAATCTAAACCACCTGATAAAGGAGCAGCGCTCTGAAAGCTAATGCTTCCAATTAAACCTGTTGGACTATAACCTGGTGTTGTGTGATTTTAAAGATGACACTTAAATGTTCATCCAGCCTCTCTTCATAGCTAGATTATTCTATTCCAGACAGCATCCTGGTAAATCTCCTCTGCACCCCCTCCAGTGCAATCACATCCTTCATATAGTATGGTGACCAGAACTGCACACAGTAATTCAGCTGTGGCCTAACCAAAGTTCTGTACAGCTCCAACATAACCCCCCTGCTCTTACAATCTATGCCTCAACCGATAAAGGCAAGTATTCCATAAGATGCACACACCACACACACACACAGACACAAACACACACATGTAGGGGTTTAGATAGGGTTGACCATGAGAACCTTTTTCCACGTATGGAATCAGCTATTACGAGGGAGCATAGCTTTAAATTAAGGGGTGGTAGGTATAGGACAGATGTTAGGGTAGATTCTTTACTCAGCGAGTCGTGAGTTCATGAAATGCCCTGCCAGTAGCAGTGGTGGACTCTCCCTCTTTATGGGCATTTAAACGGGCATTGGATAGACATATGGAGGATAATGGGCTAGTGTAGGTTAGGTGGGCTTGGATCGGCGCAACATCGAGGGCCAAAGGGCCTGTACTGCGCTGTATTTTTCTATGTTCTGTGTTCTATGCTCTCTCTCTCACACGCACACACACACTCACACACATACACATTTGCTCAAACACACACACTCCCCTAAACTGCACCTGATCCAACACTGATGCTTGCACACAATGGAGAGAGTAATTAGCCTGCTGGAGATAAAACCCTTTCATTCAGTCACTCTATTAGTGACAAAATGATTTACACTGCAAATTAACTCGTACAAATATTTAAGGATCTTCCCAATCACAATTATTGCCTGGTTAATGGATGGAGATGACCCTTGCTGCTACAATTTGAGGATGGAAAATATATTATCAGCCAGAGGACTGTCTTCGTATCTGTGGGGCAAAGTAACCCACAGAGGAAATTCAGAGCAGATTTGCAACATTTGAACAAGTGTTCCTGTTTTACTAATCTCCCGATTAACAATGATGTGTTTTTACATTGCACCTTTAACTTAATTAAATATCACAAAGTACTTCACAGAGGCATAAGCTAACAAAATTCAACATTGAGCCACATACTAGGGATCAAATATTTGGCCAAAAAGATCAAATTTGAGGAAAATCTCAGAGAAGGTGTTGGTGAGATTCAGGGAGGGAATTTCAGAGTCTGGGACCCAAAGGCCTGATTGCCAATGAAATGTGTAATGGGAGTTGGGGATGTGTAGACGGCCATAAATGGATGAGAACAAGGCTCTGGAGGGGTGGGGGTTGGCTTGGACTTGAGAAGGTTACAATGTTGAGAGAGGTGAGGCCATGGGTGAAATTGCTGAGTTACTATGTGAGTAGCTGTGGTTTGATTAAGCTCAAACTCGCGGAATGAGGAAGGTTGTGACCAAACTCCTTCACGATATCTGCCACTTTTGCACTTACCAGCACATACCTCTGCATTTTTGCTGAGATTTCATATAATTCCTTCCCTTCCTCTTGCTGCCCACTCCTCCCCTTCCAATTCCTGTATGACTAAAATTTTCTCCTGAATTGTATTTGTCTTTATGTGAATGCACACATAGACTCAAACACATGTACTCACATACACAAACATACACACACCCACTCATACACGCACATGCACACACACACAGACACACACACACACATGCACACAGACACACAGACACACACACACACACACACACACAGGCTCAAACTCACAGTCTCATGATTACACATATAATCACACATTTATACAAACTCACTCACAGACACATAAAGACAGATGCACATGCAAATTCACACACAGACACACACATACACACAGACACACAGACACAAACTCAAACATCACATACTCACACATACATGTACAGATACACACACACAAACCCACACTCTCAAACATGCACACACACACCACACACATGCACAAATGCACAAATCCACTCACACACACAAATGCGCACACACACACAAGCATTTCATTCTCATGCATACATATACAGATACCTGCACACAAACCCACACTCTCTCTCACACACACACACTCACACACATCCACACAAGTGCACATGCAAACTCATCAACTCACACATATACAGAGTTAAACACATAGACTCACCCAGACCCAGACACACTCATTGAAATGCACGCACAAATACAGACTTTCTCACTCTATGTGTTAAGGGAAGAGAAAAAGACGTCTGGCAAATAGTGGACACCGTCCAGAAAGAGAAGACATCGCTGGCCACTCACAGTTGATAATAACACAGTGTTCAAAATTCTACTTTAAATGGAGTCATGTCACCAGGTAGGGAACCCCAAAATGACAATAATTATCAGAAAAGTAACAAAGTCTTTTCGGAGATGAAAGGCTTGTCTTAAGAAAAGAGATTTAACAGTTTAGGACTATACTCACTTGAGTTTAGAAGTGTGAGTGTAGATCAAAGTGAGGTGTATAAGATGCAAAAGGCTCTGTCACTTCTCCAGCCAATGGGCTAAACCTCCCTCAGATTAAATTCTGCTCCTTGTTTTGGAATCTGGGGGGGTGCGGAGGTTGGGGGTATGGGGGAGTGGGGGGGCTGGAATCTGTGAATCTACCCTATCAAACCCTTTTGTAATCTTTGGGAATTCTATCAGGTCATTCCTCAGTCTTCTCTAGCTTTGAGAGAATTGAGCTCCAGCCTTGCCAGTGATTACACTGCAGTTTGTAGAGTTTCATAATTGGAAAGAAATCAGGCCTTAATCCAGTAATGGTTAGAAAGTGGGGAAGATATTCAGAGAGAAACTGAGTGAAGCATTGACACCAATTTAAATGCAGCATTTAGGAGCAGGGGTCGTCCACACAGTCCCTTCAAGCCTGCTACGCCATTCAGTGGGATCATGGCTGATCCTCTAGTTTAATGTTTTATTTCCATTTTCTCCCCATGCTTCTTGATACCTTTAAAATCTAAAAATATATCTATCTCTTTCTTGAATATGTTCAGTGATTTCATTTCCTTCTGTAGCAGAGAATTCCACCTTTTGATGGAAAAAAGTATTGCTGATCTCTGGACCAAATGGCCCACTCTGTATCCTTCGACTGTGTCCCCTGGTTTTAGACCCCAGGAAAACAACCCTCCTGCTTTTAGTCTGTTGAGGCCTGTTAGAATTTTGAACATTTCAATCATATCCCCCTCATCCTTCCAAACTGTTATCAATGTGGACCCAGCTGAAGCTGACGACCTTTAAGCGGCAATTGGATAGGTACATGGATGGGTGCTTAATCTAGGATAGCTGTTCGACACAACATCGTGGGCCGAAGGGCCTGTTCTGTGCTGTATTGTTCTATGTTCTATGTTCTATGAAGCGATCTCTTCTCATTGGACAATCCTGCCATCCATGGGTGGTGGATATTTAAACCACTCACTGGAGGAAGAGGCTCCACAAGTAGCTCCATTTCTCAATGATGGAAGAGGCCAGCACGTCAGTGCAAAAGATAAGGAATAAAACATTCACCACAATCTTCAGCCAAGTGGATGATCCATCACAGCCTCCTCCAGAGGTCCCCAGCATCATAGTTACTAGCCTTCAGCCAATTTAATTCACTCCAAGCAATATTGAGAAGAGTCATAGAGGTGTACAGCACAGAAACAGACCATTTGGTCCCAGGGTCATCCATGCCGACCAGATATCCTAATTTAATCCAATCCCATTTGCCAACACTTGGTCCATATCCCTCTAAACACTTCCTATTCATATACCCATCCAAATGCCTTTTAAGTTTTGTCATTGTACCAGCCTCCACCACTTCCTCTGACAGCTTATTCCATATACACACCACCCTCTGCGTGAAAAAGATGTCCCTTATGTCCCTTTTAAATCTTTCTCTTTTCATCCTAAACCTATGCCCTCTAGTTCTGGACTCCTCCACTCCAGGGAAAAGACCTTGTCTATTTATCCTATCCATGCCTCTCATGATTTTATAAGGTCACCCCTCCAGGGAAAACAGTCCCCAGCCTATTCAGCCTCTCCCTGTAGATCAAAACCTCCATCCCTGGCAAAGACACTTTAAAAAGGAGAAAGTGAGACCACACAACCTGAGAAAGAATAATGCAAAGGCTATGGGCCCTGACAACATTCCGACAACAGTACTAAAGACTTGTCCTCCAGAGCTTGCTCCCCTAGCCAAGCTGTTGCAGTACAGCTACAACACTGGCATCTACCCGACAATGTGAAAAATTGCCCAGGTATGCCCTGTACATAAAAAGCAGGACAAATCCAACCCAGTCAATGACTGCTCCATCAGACTTCTCTCGATCATCAGTAAAGCGATGGAAGGTGTCATCAACGGTGCTATCAAGCAGCACCTGTTCAGCAATAACCTGCTCAGTGATGGTCAGTTTGGGTACTCCCAGGGCCACTCAGCTCCTGACCTCATTCCAGCCTTGGGTCAAACATGGACAAAAGAGCAGAATCACAGAGGGGAGGGGAGAGTGACAGCCCTTGACATCAAGGCACATTCGATCAAGTGTCACCACCGACACTCAGTAGCAGCAGTGTGTACTATCTACAAGATGCAATGCAGAAATTCACCAAAGATCCTCAGACAGCACCTTTCAAACCCACAACTACTTCCATCTAGGAGGACAAGGGCAGCAGATATATGAGAACACCACCCCCTGCAAGTTCCCCTCCCAGCCACTCATCATCCTGACTTGAAAACATATCATAGTTTCCTCACTGTTGCCGGATCAAAATCCTGGAATTCCCTCCCTTACATCATTGTGGGTCTACCTACAGCATGTGAACTGCAGCGATTCAAGAAGGCAGCTCACCCCCACCTTCTCAAGGGGCAATTAGGGACGGGCAATAAATGCTGGCCAGCCCACGATACCCACTGCCTAAGAGTGAATACGTGAACCGCACCACCAACTTCCAGCTCACACACCATCCTGACTCGGAAATATCACCAACCCTTCATTGTCACTGGCTGAAGGAACTACCTCCCAAACAGCACTGTACATGTACCCACTTCCCAAGGACTGCAGTGATTCAAGACAGAGACTCAGCAACTCATTTTCGAGGTTGCATTGCCAGCAGCATCCATACACTGCGAAAATCTCAACAAAATGCTATTTTATTTACAATTAAAGAAGTCACAAGTAGATAGGATAGTGAAGAAGGCGTTTGGTATGCTTTCCTTTATTGGTCAGAGTATTGAGTACAGGAGTTGGGAGGTCATGTTGCGGCTGTACAGGACATTGGTTAGGCCGCTGTTGGAATATTGAGTGCAATTCTGGTCTCCTTCCTATAGGAAAGATGTTGTGAAACTTGAAAGGGTTCAGAAAAGAGTTACAAGGATGTTGCCAGGATTGGAGGATCTGAGCTACAGGGAGAGGCTGAACAGGCTGGGGCTGTTTCCCTGGAGCGTTGGAGGCTGAGGGGTGACCTTATAGAGGTTTACAAAATTATGAGGGACATGGATAGGGTAAATAGGCAAACTCTTTTCCCCAGGGTCAGAGAGTCCAGAACTAGAGGGCATAGGTTTAGGGTGAAAGGGAAAAGATATAAAAGAGACCTAATGGGCAACTTTTTCACGCAGAGGATGGTACATGTATGGAATGAGCTGCCAGAGGAAGTGATGGAGGCTGGTACAATTGCAACATTGAAGAGGCATTTGGATGGGTATATGAATAGGAAGGGTTTGGAGGGATATGGGCCGGGTGCTGGCAGGTGGGACTAGATTGGGTTGGGATATCTGGTCGGTGTGGACGGGTTGGATCGAAGGGTCTATTTCCATGCTGTACATCTCTATGACTTTATGACTCTAAATGAAATATCGGTACAAAGCAGGGTCACTGTCATGGACTGGAGAGCTCTCTCAAAGTTCCAGCACTGCCACTGCGGGCTGAATGGCCTCATCCAATGCTGCCTGTTTGTAAGCCGATTTGGGAATGGGAAGAGGAACCCTTGTCTTTTTCTTTGTCCTGCATTTTCTTACGTGGAAGGAGACAGCAGTGGGTCCAGTGAATTGGGGCGGTGACAAAGGTTCCCAGATCGAGCTGCAGATGTGAACCGTGAGAGAAGTTGGAAAGGAGGAGACATTGGGAGTTGAAGGAGTGGGGGGGCGGTTCGGGGGGAGTCCTGCGTTGAAGGGGACTAGTCATGTTAGTACAGATGTTCCTTTTGTTCGGATCTATTGAGATGCAAATTTGAACAAATTGATGAAAATTCTTTCTGAGTAAAATGCCGAATGCAAGAAGCTAACAACAGCCACCCAGGAACTGGCCCATCCATCAAACTGTACAGCTATTCGTTCATTTAATCAATTAACTAATTGATTCATTATGTCCACTTTACAGCTTGGTGGGGTTTTTTTTATTGCAGGAGGACAGGTGGACTGAACTGTCAAAGAGGCAGCTCTGTTTATTAAAGGATATTTAAGAGCAAATTGAAGCGAAGATGAAAAATAAATGTCCAGTTTTGTGGTATACAAGTGGTTTAATGGTGTTACAGAGAGCTGCAGCAAAACAAAGACAAGAGAAACGCATTAAATAAAAGAAAAGGAGTCATAGAGTTATACATCACATCGATAGGGCCTTCAGCACAATGTGTCTGCCATGGTTATCAAATATCCATCTGTTCCAATTCCATTTTCTACTGGTCTCTCGTACCTTTGTTTGCTAGACCATTTCAAGTGCCCGTCTAAATAATGTCTTGAACTCTCCTGCCTCTACCATGCCTTTAGACAGTGAATTCCAGATACACAGAACCCACTGGGTGGGGAAAAAAACTTTCCTAAAATTCTCCTGCTCCTTACCCTAAAACTGTGCCCCTTCTACTAAGAAACATAGAATCCCTGTGGTGCAGAAAGAGGCCATTCAGCCCATCAGCTCCACACCAACCCTCTGAGGGTCATTCCACCCAAGGCTGTGAATTGAACCCAAGTCTCTAGCACTGTAAGGCAGCACTGAGCTACCCAAAGTGGGCAAGGGCAAAGGTTTATTCCTATCTACTGCCCCTTAAAGCTTCAGAGACCTCAGTCAGGTCCCCCTCCTCCCTCAGTCTACAGAGAAAACAACCCCAACCTGTCATAGAACATAGAACATAGAACAATACAGCACAGAACAGGCCCTTCGGCCTACGATGTTGTGCCGAACATCTATCCTAGATTAAGCACCCATCCATGTACCTATCCAATTGCCGCTTAAAGGTCGCCAATGATTCTGACTCTACCACTCCCATGGGCAGCGCATTCCATGCCCCCACCACTCTCTGGGTAAAGAACCCACCCCTGACATCTCCCCTATACCTTCCACCCTTCACCTTAAATTTATGTCCCCTTGTAACACTCTGTTGTACCCAGGGAAAAAGTTTCTGACTGTCTACTCTATCTATTCCTCTGATCATCTTATAAACCTCTATCAAGTCACCCCTCATCCTTCGCCGTTCCAACGAGAAAAGGCCGAGAACTCTCAACCTATCCTCGTACGACCTATTCTCCATTCCAGGCAACACCCTGGTAAATCTTCTCTGCACCCTCTCCAAAGCTTCCACATCTTTCCTAAAGTGAGGCAACCAGAACTGCACACAGTACTCCAAATGTGGCCTAACCAAAGTCCTGTACAGCTGCAACATCACTTCACGACTCTTGAATTCAATCCCTCTGCTAATGAATGCGAATACACAGTAGGCCTTCTTACAAGCTCTATCCACCTGAGTGGCAACTTTCAAAGATCTATGTACATAGACCCCAAGATCCCTCTGTTCCTCCTCCTGACTAAGAACCCTACCGTTAACCCTGTATTCCGCATTCTTATTTGTTCTTCCAAAATGGACAACCTCACACTTGGCAGGATTGAACTCCATCTGCCACTCCTCAGCCCAGCTCTGCATCATATCTAAGTCCCTTTGCAGCCGACAACAGCCCTCCTCACTGTCCACAACTCCACGAATCTTCGTATCATCTGCAAATTTACTGATCCACCCTTCGACTCCCTCATCCAAGTCATTAATAAAAATTACAAACAGCAGAAGACCCAGAACTGATCCCTGCGGAACTCCACTTGTAACTGGGCTCCAGGCTGAATATTTACCATCTACCACCACTCTCTGACTTCGACCGGTTAGCCAGTTTTCTATCCAATTGGCCAAATTTTCCTCTATCCCATGCCTCCTGACTTTCCGCATAAGCCTACCATGGGGAACCTTATCAAATGCCTTACTAAAATCCATGTACACTACATCCACTGCTCTACCCTCATCCACATGCTTGGTCACCTCCTCAAAGAATTCAATAAGACTTGTAAGGCAAGACCTACCTTTCACAAATCCGTGCTGGCTGTCCCTAATCAAGCAGTGTCTTTCCAGATACTCATAAATCCTATCCCTCAGTACCCTTTCTATTACTTTGCCTACCACTGAAGTAAGACTGACTGGCCTGTAATTCCCAGGGCTATCCCTATTCCCTTTTTTGAACAGGGACACAACATTCGCTACTCTCCAGTCCCCTGGTACCACCCCCGTTGACAGTGAAGACGAAAAGATCATTGCCAACGGTACTGCAATTTCCTCTCTTGCTTCCCACATATTCCTAGGATATATCCCGTCAGACCCGGGGGACTTGTCTATCTTCAATGTTGTTCAAAATGTCCAACACATCTTCCTTCCTAACAAGTATCTCTTCTAGCTTACCAGTCCGTTTCACACTCTCCTCTTTAACATTATGGTCCCTCTCGTTCGTAAATACTGAAGAAAAGTACTCATTCAAGACCTCTCCTATCTCTTCCGACTCAATACACAATCTCCCACTACTGTCCTTGATCGGACCTACCCTCGTTCTCGTCATTCTCATGTTTCACACATACGCATAAAATGCCTTGGGGTTATCCTTGATCCTATCCGCCAATCATATCCAGTGTGTCCCCCAATCTCATTGTTAAATATCCAGTGTATCCCCAATCTCATTGTTAAATATCCAGCGTATCCCCAAACTCATTGTTAAATATCCAGCGTGTCCCCCAATCTCATTGTTAAATATCCAGGGTGCCCCCCAATCTCATTGTTAAATATCCAGCGTGTCCCCCAATCTCATTGTTAAATATCCAGGGTGCCACCCAATCTCATTGTTAAATATCCAGCGTGTCCCCCAATCTCATTGTTAAATATCCAGCGTGTCCCCCAATCTCATTGTTAAATATCCAGGGTGCCCCCCAATCTCATTGTTAAATATCCAGCGTGTCCCCCAATCTCATTGTTAAATATCCAGCGTGTCCCCCAATCTCATTGTTAAATATCCAGGGTGCCCCCCAATCTCATTGTTAAATATCCAGCGTGTCCCCCAATCTCATTGTTAAATATCCAGGGTGCCACCCAATCTCATTGTTAAATATCCAGCGTGTCCCCCAATCTCATTGTTAAATATCCAGTGTATCCCCAATCTCATTGTTAAATATCCAGGGTGCCACCCAATCTCATTGTTAAATATCCAGGGTGCCACCCAATCTCATTGTTAAATATCCAGCGTGTCCCCCAATCTCATTGTTAAATATCCAGTGTATCCCCAATCTCATTGTTAAATATCCAGCGTGTCCCCCAATCTCATTGTTAAATATCCAGTGTATCCCCCAATCTCATTGTTAAATATCCAGTGTATCCCCAATCTCATTGCTAAATATCCAGGGTGCCCCCCAATCTCATTGTTAAATATCCAGTGTGTCCCTCAATCTCATTGTTAAATATCCAGTGTGTCCCCCAATCTCATTGTTAAATATCCAGGGTGTCCCCAATCTCATTGTTAAATATCCAGCGTGTCCCCCAATCTCATTGTTAAATATCCAGTGTATCCCCAATCTCATTGTTAAATATCCAGGGTGCCCCCCAATCTCATTGTTAAATATCCAGGGTGCCCCCCCAATCTCATTGTTAAATATCCAGCGTGTCCCCCAATCTCATTGTTAAATATCCAGTGTATCCCCAATCTCATTGTTAAATATCCAGCGTGCCCCCCAATCTCATTGTTAAATATCCAGGGTGCCCCCCCAATCTCATTGTTAAATATCCAGCATGCCCCCCAATCTCATTGTTAAATATCCAGGGTGCCCCCCCAATCTCATTGTTAAATATCCAGCGTGCCCCCCAATCTCATTGTTAAATATCCAGTGTATCCCCCATCTCATTGTTAAATATCCAGGGTGCCCCCCCATCTCATTGTTAAATATCCAGGGTGCCCCCCAATCTCATTGTTAAATATCCAGTGTATCCCCCATCTCATTGTTAAATATCCAGGGTGCCCCCCAATCTCATTGTTAAATATCCAGGGTGCCCCCCCAATCTCATTGTTAAATATCCAGGGTGCCCCCCCCAATCTCATTGTTAAATATCCAGCGTGTCCCCCAATCTCATTGTTAAATATCCAGTGTATCCCCAATCTCATTGTTAAATATCCAGGGTGCCCCCCAATCTCATTGTTAAATATCCAGGGTGCCCCCCAATCTCATTGCTCCTCCAGAAGAGAATCATTTGAGGTTGGGTTCTGATCATATTTGGGGCTCTGAAGTGTTAATTTGTCACCAACAGCACAAACACACTTCATTCTGTGGGGAGAAATTTTTTTTTGAATGTGTCTTCATTAACTAGAGACGAGCAGTGAATCCAGGGTACTGACTTGGCAGTGATTATTGCGTTCCAAAAGCCAATTTTAAATAAATGGGAAACGGGGACAGTGTAGAAGCAGGAATCCTTAGAACAGAGAAAATGAAGAGGAAGAGACAAAAAAAAACGCTGATTTTGGAATCCAAAGTAGACAAGCAGGAGGCTAGGGGGAAAACAGACAGCATCAGCATGTAGATAATTCAATGTTTCAGGTATTAACCTTTCTACAGGACAAGATGTGGGGGAAGGGGGAGCTATAGATAATGGCAAAAGGGGAGATTAAATATAGGTTCTCAAAACCAGGAAGGGGAGCTCAAAGGACTAGCAGGAGAAAGTAGTTCCATTGACAGAAGCGCTGGTAGCCAGAGGGCATGGATGTATATTCATGGACAGAACATGAAGGGGAGCAGCAGATCTTTGTAAAACACTGATCTGAAAAGGAGGTGGCAGTGGGTTGGATCTTAAACGCAAAAAGTGAACTAGATACATTATCGCAAAATAAATATTTGCAAGATTTTGGGACGAAGAACAGGGGAGTGGGACTAACTTGTCAATTCTTTCAGAGTAGCATAGGTGTATGGGGATGAATGGCCTCCTGCTGTGTGCTGTATGATTGCAAGGCACGGTGGCTTAGTGGTTAGCAATGCTGCCTCTCAGGGTCCTAGATTCAATTCCAGCCTTGGGCAACTGTCTGTATAGAGTTTGCACATTCTCCCTGTGTCTGCGTGTGTTTGCCCCAGTTTCCTCCCACAGTCACAAAGATGTGTAGGTTAGGTGGATTGGCCATGCTAAATTGCCCATAGTGTTAGGTGTATTAGTCAGAGGGAAATGGATCTGGGTAGGTTACTGTTTGGAGGGTCGGTGTGGACTGGTTGGGCTGAAGGGCCTATTCCCACACTGTAGGGAATCTAATCACCGAATTGTTACAGTGCATTACAGTTCAGCCCATCCTGCCTGCATATTATCCAAGTGAATGTCAGTACCTAGTGCCAATTCCCTAACTACCCCATGTCCCTGCTCACCATTTCTATCCACACGACCATCCCATGCCGCACCCCCCCCCGCCCCCGGCCCCCACCTTGAATGCCTCAGAACGTTTCATCTTCCGTCTCGGAACTCTTCAACCCCAGGCCATCAATGTGGACTTCAACAGCTTTCTCATTTCCCCTTCCCCCACCTCATCCTAGTTTCAAACTTCCAGCCCAGCACTGTCCCCATGACTTGTCCGGACTTGTCCTACCTGCCTATCTTCTTTTCCACCTATCCACTCCACCCTCTCCTCCCTGACCTATCACCTTCATCCCCTCCCCCACTCACCCATTGTACTCTACGCTACTCTCTCCCCACCCCCACCCTCCTCTAGCTTATCTCTCCATGCTTCCAGCTCACTGCCTTTTTTCCTGATGAAGGGCTTTTGCCCGAAACATCGATTTCGCTGCTCGTTGGATGCTGCCTGAACTGCTGTGCTCTTCCAGCACCACTGATCCAGAATCAGTTGAACCGGCCTCCACCAGATTTCCAGGGAGTTCATTCCAGAACCTAACTAAACAGCCAGTGAAAACATTTTTACCCACATCACCTTTAATTTCTTAGAAAATTACTCTAAACGTGTAACAGAAACAGAAACTGCTGGAAAGACTCAGCAGGTCTGGCAGCATCTGTTCTGAGGAAGGGTCCGTGGTAACTCTGATTTCTCTGCACAGATGCTGCCAGACCTGTTGAGTTTTTCCAGCAATTTCTGTTTTTGTTTCTGATTTCCAGCATCTGCAGTTCTTTCACTTTTTAG